>NW_019154151.1:3297325-3341062 GCF_002288905.1 Enhydra lutris kenyoni | reverse complement strand
CTTTGAGAGAATTTAGATTAGATTGGAACTCATTGAGAGCATTGTGAACCTCATCCCTGGTAGCTTTCAGCTCTTCCCTAACATTGTAAACATCATCTCTGGTCACTTTCAGTTCAGCCCTAATCAATTCCGTTTGGTCATCCATGGCTTTCTCCATCCTAGCTATTGCCTGGATAATTGTTAGCCTGAATTCTCTTTCCGACATATTGTCTATGTTGATAGCTGTTAGCTCTGTTGCAGAAGGCCCATCCTCTGTATTTTTCTTCTGTTGGACATTCCTCCTCCTAATCATTTTGGTGAGAGATGGCTGATCGGATGTAGCTGATGTATCGACCGTGGTGCAGTCAAGGTACACCCTGGATCGCTTCTGAGCAATCAGGATTCCCTGCCCAAATGAGAGAAAAAAGAAAAGAAAAAGAAAAAAAAGAGAGAGAGAAAGAGGAAAGAAAGGAAAGATAAAAGAGAAGGTTCAGCCCAAATGGGCCCCAAGGTAAGATTTATGATGTATACAAACAAAAAGAGACAAACAAAAAGACTGATAAAAGTATATGACAAGAGAAAAAAATTATATATATGTATATATATGTATATACATATATATACATATATATATATATGCAAATAAAGGAAGAACCTCGTCAAAAAGAACCCCAAGTGTAAGATTTATATAGTATCAGGACAAACACAAAAACACAGAAATACTGGTGGAAGAAAAAGTTGGGAGAGTGGTTATAATTTCTCAGTGTGGGTGAGGAAGGTTGTTTTGATTCTTCCTGGATGTATCTTGATATCTTTGTTAAAGGACTCCACTTTCCTAAGATAAAGGGGGATTAAAAATTGGTTTACCTATAGGGGTAGCATTGATTGGGGAAAGGGGATTGCCTTGAAGTTTAACTCTATATGAATATTAGAAAATAAATGTAAAAAAGGAATAAACTAGACCAAACTAAACTAAAAATAAAAAAAAAAGAAATTTAAAAAATAGAAATGCAAAAGAAAACACATGTGTATGTATCGAAAAGTTCAGGTTAGAAGGTTATTATGGAATTTGATGTATTGGACATCTCACTGTGATGGTAAATAGGTTAAAAAATTATCTGTATAAAAAAATGAGCCAGAATAGTGGGAACGAATTAAAAATAAAAGTTGTCCTATGAAGTTGTGGTGGTAGTTCTCTTGTCGTCTTTTTTTTTTTTTCCTTTCCTGGTTGCTTTTCTGGGGGAGGGTCCTGCCACGTGGGTTTTCAGTCAATGATGATTTCTGAGTTAAGTCCTCCCGCCCCCCTCAAGGGGGTGGGCTCTGAGGAAACTGTTTTTTTCAGGGTTTTGTTCTCTGGAGGTTTTTATGTTTGTTCACTTTTTTTTTTCTCTCTTGCCTTGACCGCTTTTGATGGTTTTTGTAGGTTTAGAGGAAAGCAAACTGCACCCTAACCTCCCTCTCAGAGAGAAGCCTCAGTCTGGCTGCAGAGCACAAATAAATTCCCCTTGGCCACTGACAGAGCAGGTTCCGAGTCGCGGTTCCTGGGGACGCAGCATTTTTTGCTTGTACCCAAAACCACGGCAGCGGCGGATGTCTGGGCAGCTCCAGAGTGCCAGAGAGGTTCCAAGCAGCAATCACACACTGAGATTTTCCCACTGGACCGGGCTGGGAGTGCCTGGTCTTTCCGGGTCCGAGAGCACCGGGCTGGCGCCTGTGCACACCCCTCTCAGGTGAGGGCACGGTGCGCGATTCGGACTCTGTTAGCATGGCATGGCACTTGCGTGGGGACTACAAAAAGGGTGTGCTTCTGCCGGCCTGTGAGGTTTCCAGCCCCTCACGGGAGCCGGACCCCATGTGCTCTCAGGCACGCTGGTGGCTCATGGACCAAGACCTGGTTTCTCTGCCACACTCTCTCTGGCTCTGCGCCAGGGGTGGCTGTCCTGGGTCTGGGGACTTAAGCCCCTGTCCCTAACACCCCGATTCCCACCATTTTCCCCCTGTGATCCTTTGCTCTTTTTGAGTGTTTTCTACCCGACTCTGAGTTAATGCTGGTCCCCAGACGCAGGGCACTCTCGTATTGGGATATTACTTTCCAATGGGTGGCCTCTGTTGGCTCCCTCCCCCTTTTGTTTATCTTCTGATATCAGTCCAACGTTCCCAGTCTGCTTTACCTGCCCACTGGTGTCTTCTGCTCCTGTAGAGATCCAGACGTGTATAATTCTGATCTCAGGCTGATTTCGTGGGTGATCAGAGTTCTTTGGAAGGTAATCAGCTCATTTTAGGGTACAGGTTGAAAGGGAACCTCCTCCTACTTCCCCGCCATCTTGTCTCCCTTGTTGGGAGATTTTTGATTACTGATTCAATTTTTTTTTGATGGCTATTAGTCTGTTCAAGTTTTTTATTTCTTCCTGTTTCAGTTTTCATAGTTTATATGCTTCTAGTAATTTATCCATTTCTTCCAGATTGTCTGATTCGGGGGCATATAATTTTTCATAACATTGTCTTATAACTGTTTGTATTCCTGTGGTTTTGGTGGTGATTTGTCTTTTCTCATTTGTTCATTTGTGATTTTGTTTATTTGGTCCTTTTTATTTTCTTTTTAATAAGTCTGGTTAGAGGTTTATTAATTTTTATCAATTTTTTTCAACAAACTATCTCCTGGTTTCATTGATATGCTCTGGGTTTGTTTGTTTTTGTTTGTTTGTTTGCTTATTTGTATAATAGTTATTTATTCTCTTTTCTTTATTTCTCTACTTCTATTGGATTTTGGCTTCATTTGTTGTTGCTTTTTCTAGCTTTTTAAGTGTAAGTTTAGGTTGTTTATTTGAGATTTTTCCTGCTTCTTGAAATAGGCTTCTGTTGCTATGTACTTCCCTCTTAGAACCACTTTTGCTGCATCCCAAAGGTTTTGGACTGCCACATTTTCATTCCCATTTGTTTGCATGTATTTTTTTTAATTTCTTCTTTAATTTCCTGGTTGACCTCTTCATTCTTTAGTACTGTGTTCTTTAAATTCCATGTATATGTGGTCTTTCCAATTTTTTTTTTTTTTTTTTTTTTTTTTTGTGGCTGACTTCAAGTTTCATAGTGTTGTGGTCAGAAAAGATGCTTGGTATGATCTCAATATTTTTGTACTTTTTAAGGCCTGATTTGTGACCTAGTGTGTGATCTATTCTGGAGAATGCCCCATGGGCACTTGAAAATTTTGTGTATTCTGCTGCTTTAGGATGAATTGTCTGAATACATCTGTGAAGTCCATCTGGTCCCTTGTGTTATTCAAAGTCATGGTTTCCTTGTTGATTTTCTGCTTCGATGATCTCTCCATCGATTTAATTGGGTGTGTTAAAGTCCCCTATTATTATTGTATTATTATCAATGAGTTCCTTTATGTTTGATATTGTTTTGTATATTTGGGTGTTTCCAAGTTGGAGGCCTAAATATTTGCAATTGTTAGATATTGTTGTTGGACAGCCCCTTTATTATGATATAGTGCCCTCTTCATCTTTTGTTACAGTCTTTGGTTTAAAAATCTAGTTTATTTGATATATGCATTACTATTCTGGTTTTCTTTTTATATCCATTTGCATGATAACTATTTCTCCATCCACTCAATTTTAATCTGCAGCTGTTTTTAGATCTAATCTCTCGTAGGCAGCATATAAATGGGTCTTGTGTTTTTATCCCTTCTAACACACTATGTGTTTTGATTGGAGTGTTTAGGCCATTTACATTCATAGTAATTGTTGATAGAAATGTATTAAGTACCATTTTGTTACTTGATTTGTCATTGTTTCTGGAGACCTTCTCTGTTCCTTTCTAGTCTTTGTCACTGTTGGTCTTCCTTTCCCACTCAAACAATCCCCTTTAATATTTCTTGCAGGGTTGGTTCATGGACTTCTTTAGTTTTTCTTTGTCTGGGAAACATGTCATATCCTTGTATTCTGCATTATAGTCTTGCTGGATAGACTATTCTTGGCTGCAGATTTTTCCCTTTGAGCATTTTTGAATAAATCATGCCACTCCCTTCTGTTAGATAGGTGTAGCTAGCCTTTTTTGTCTTTCCTTATAACTTAGGGATATCTTTAGTCTTGCTGTTTTTAGGATTTTTTTCTTCAGCATTGTATTTTGTAAATTTAACTGCACTGTGTCTTGGTATTAGTCTGCTTTTGTTGATTTTGATGGCAGTTTTCTGTTCCTCTTGGATTTGGATGTCTGTTTCCTTGCCCAGATTAAGAAATCTTTCAACTATTATTTTCTCAAATAAACCTTCTGCCCCCCACTTCCCTTCTTTTTCTGGCAGTCCTATGATATGAATTTTATTACATTTGATGGAGTCACTGAGATCCTTAAGTCTACTCTTGTGATCCACTATTTTTTCTCTCTTTTGTTCAGTTTCATTATTTTCCATAATTCTATCTTTTATATCACTTATTCATTTCCTTGTTTCTTCTATTTTTGTGGACATTATATCCAATCAGTTTCAAATCTCAGTTATTGCATTTTTTCTTTTCTGCCTGACTTTTTTATTTTTAGCATTTTTATCTCTGTGGTGAGGATCTCTTTGATGTCTTCCATGCTTTTCTCAAACCCAGCTGGTATCTTTGTGATTTTTAAAAAATTCTCCATCAGTTATATTACTTATATCTGTTTTCCTTAGATTTCTGGTTGTGACCTTTACTTGTTCTTTTTTTGGGGGATGAATTCTTTCATCTTGGCATTTCATCTAGGCCTCTGTCTTCTTCTGTGTTATTAGACAATTCTGTTATGTTTCCCTCTCCTGAGAGTAATGGCTTGATGAAGAAGAGGTCATATAGCATCCAGAGCCTGGTGCTTCATGGAGTGGCTCTGGTGAATGCTGTATGCATTCTGATGTTGTGTTTTGGCTGCTCTATCCCTAGGTTAGTCATCTGCAGAGCTTTTCCTTGCCTGGAATGGGCAATGTTTGGACCTTAAACAGTGTGTGGTCAGTTTTTATTAGGAGTAGTCTGGTCTGCTTTTAAATGAGACATGATCTTACTTCCACACTCACTGAAGCTTTTTGGAATGCTATGGTCAGTAAGTGTGGTACATGTATGAGTTTTTCCTGGTCTTCTCAGAATGGGGCCTGGTGCACTTGTCCTTAGGCACACTTGCTTGAGAAAAGCAGTATCAGCAGAGTGCAGGGTGGTGGGACTTGTAAACAGGTTAGGCAACCAGTGTTGATATTGTGCTCTTTCCTGAAGTTGGTTTATGATGAGGTCTGGGTGTGAGAAATGGTATAAGCCAGCTCCTTTATACTCAGAGAAGAGACTCCTTGCTGTTCCCAGAAGAGAATAATTTCCCTTCCTGTGTCCCAGGCATTTTTCAGATCACTGTTTTCACACTGTCTCTGTGTTGCTTGCCTGGCTGAAGCAGCATAGTGTACTTTGGCTATATCTAAGCCATGTCTGCTGACTTTTAAAACTCCAAACATAAGGGCCTAATGAGGCAGGGACCTATGCTGGCCTTTTGGGAGGGAGTCTCAACATGCTGCAACTGATGCAAGTTTGGTTGAGAAGGCCAGTTGCACTAGAACACAGAGGTGTGGGATTTGGAGCAAGGCCAGCTAAACAGCTAGTGTCTGATTTAACTGCCCTCAGCAGGTACCTCCATGCTTATGCTGAGGAGAAGAGGGGGGAAATGGTCTCTGCCACCACTCTATGCTCAATATCAAGTATTGAGTAGATGTTTAATAATAGTTCTCAAATGAATAAATAAATTAAAATTTTGCTAAACAAGGAGAATTTTTAAAAATTTGAGCCACAAGAGACTTTAAAATAATTTTATCTGACTCAAAATATACTTACTTCATTAAATTTCTTCATTGTTATTTGTGCTTTCATTTTGATGAACTTGAAAAATATTCTATATTCTCTCATCATATTATTTAAATATTACTGATACGATCTAAAAAATAAATAGACCATTGACCATCTAGCCTTCTACTTCATTCTGATATCCAATATTTGTGATCAAACTGAAGATTTAGCCCCATGGTATATATCAGATTATTTCATTTTTTTTTTCAGTGATTTTCTATTGGCTTTCTTTTATTTTGGAAAATAAGGATACAATAGGTAAATTTGCAGGTCTAGTAGGATATGTAAGATTTGATTGACAATAAAGAGTCAGTTTTCCTTTGCTGGTACTTAAGATTATGATTTGGGTATTATGGAGGTCACTAATTGCATCAACACCGGGTATGATGCATAAACAATGAATTCTGGAAGACTGAAAAGAAATAAAATAAAATAAAATAAAATAAAATGAAAAACAGATTATGATTTGGACAATGTTGTGAATTTGTAATTTTGCCAATTTACCTAAGAAGTCATCAAACCCTGCCATATTGATCTATGCTAAACATATAGTCCTTGCCCTCAAGGAGTTCAAAGATTAGTGCTATCTTTAAGACAATTTCTTTTCTGGGATTCATATGTGTGATTATATTAGTAATCAAGAAGCTGTAAGGTGATTATGGAATAAGAGCAGAATAATTGGCAGTCTTGGAAAAAGAGTGCATCTTAGTCATGTTTGAGCTAAGCAAATACTCTTATTCTACTCCATAATGCATCTTTCTTTTTGTTTGTTTGTTTGTTTCTGATTCTTAGTTAAATTGCAGTTGTTTAACACATAGTGTAATATTGGTTTCAGCAGTAGAATTTAGTGATTCATTACTTACATATAAAACCCAGTTCTCATCACAACACATGCCTCCCTTAATACCCACCACCCATTTATCCTGTTACCTGCCCACCATCCCTCCATCATCCCTCAGTATGTTATAGAATATTTATATCTTTCTGCTCCTTTAGGCTCTGTTCAAAATGTTATTTTTTACAACTAAGATTCATGACATTATTCTTCTTGAATTAAATAGTTTATACTTTTGTATCATGTTGCAATTGTCATGAGACCAGATATTATTCACTTACAGCATTTTAGGTTGTATGATTCATGATGACATGGCCCAAAGCTCTTTTGTTTCATTAATAACATTTCTCCATTTGTAGGATGCATAATCTCTGAGCAGGTTTCCCAACATATATTATTCAGATAAAGAACGCATATTATTGTTTGATTCCACAAAAGATATGGCTTAATTTGGTTTCAAATTGGAGTCAAATCTGACTTCAATTAAGCCTCCCCTAATCCTTATTGGTCAGAATCAATCATTTCTTTCCTTGAGCTCTTCCAATGTGGCATTTCTATCTCTACTTAGTACTTACTTACGCTGTTTTTGTTATTTGCCTAGTTGTCTTATCTTTTTTAAAAGAAAGTAGGAGCCATTCTGTTATTCATCTTTGTGCTCCCCTAAGCACCTAGCATATGCCTTGCACATAGTAGGATTCTGCATTAAGAATAATTTCAATAAACTTGCAATGTCCATGATATCCTCAGGCTTAGGTGTACATTTTTAGAAGGTATACATATTAACAGTAAATATGTGTGAATGTATTTCATGGAACTCTTAATATGAAATCTGCTTAGATTTTTTTTTCAAATAGGATTTTCATCAGCCTGACAGCTTTTAATGTTTGCAACCTTATCACTACCAGGAGTAAATTTCTTTGAAAATGCCAAGTGAGGGTCATCAAGCTAATGGATTTTTCCACTATGGTATTCTGGGAAATTATGCCACTGAACTAGCCAGAAGTTTCTTCAAGGCCAAACACTGAAATATATAAGTAGAGTGCAAGGGTGCCTAGACCTTCAGTTAGTTCCTCAGAGTCCACAGTCTCTCATGGTTCGTCTCCCCTTCCAATTCCCCCCAACTCCCTTCTCCTCTCCATTTTCCCATGTCCTCTGTGATATTCCTTATGCTCCACAAGTAGGTGAAAACCATATGATAATTGACCCTCTCTGTTTGACTTATTTCACTCAGCCTAATCTCTTCTAGTCCCAACCATGTTGATATAAAATTTAGGTATTCATCCTTTCTGATGAAGACATAGTACTCCATAGTATATATGGACCCCATCTTTTTAATCCATTCATCCCTCGAAGGGCATCTTGGTTCTTTCCATAGGTATGTTCCTCCTTAACCTACTTTGTTGAGAGTTTCTATCATGAATGGATGCTGTACTTCTTTGAAAGCTTTTTATGCATCTAAGAGATGATCATCTATCTGCTTTTTACCTTTTCTCTTGTTAATATTATGTATCATATTGATTGATTTGTGAATACTGAACAACGCTTTATCCCTGGAATAAATCCCACTTGATCATGGTGAATGATTTTTTAATGTATTAGTGGAATTTATTTGCTAATATTTTGTTGAGGATTTTTGCATCTACTTTCATCAGAGATATTAGCTTGCAGTTTTCTTTTCTTTTCCTTTTTTTTTTTTTGTAGTGCTTTTATCTGATTTTGGTATTAGGGTAATGCTGGCCTTGTAGAATGAATTTGAAAGCTCTCCCTCCTCTTATATTTTTTGAAGTAATTTGAGAAGAATGGCTTTTAACTCTTCTTTAAATGTTTGGTAGAATTTGCCTTAGTAGAATTTGCCTTTGAAGACAACTGGTCCTGGTGTTTTGTTTTTTGGGAATTTTTTGATTACTGATTTTCTCTTCAAATTTTCTATTTTTTCCTGATTCAGTTTTAGAAGATTACAAGTTTCTAGGAATTTATTCATTTCTTCTAGGTTGTCTTAACTATTTTCATATAATTTTTCATAATATTCTCTTATAATCTTATGGGTTTCTTTTTTTTGTTGTTGTTGTTAAATTCAATTAGCCAACATATAGGATTTCATTAGTTTCAGATGTAGAGTTCAGTAATTCATCAGTTGCATAATACTACCCAGTGCTCATGACATCATGTGCCTTCATTAATGCCCATTACCCAGTTACCCATTCTCCCCACACTTTCCCCCCAGCAACCCTCAGTTTCTTTCCCTTAGTCTGTTATGGTTTGTCTCCCTCTCTGATGTCTTCTCATTCAGGTTTTCCCTCCCTTCACCCATGATCCTCTGTGAAGTTTCTTATATTTCTTGTATGAGTGAAACCATATGATAATGGTCTTTCTCTGATTGACTTATTTCACTCAGCAAAATCCCTCCAGTTCCACCCATGTCAGTGTAAATGAGATTTCATTCTTTCTGATGGCTGAATAATATTCTATTCTATATATACCACATCTTTATTCATTCATCTGTCAATGGACATCCTGGCTCTTTCCACAGTTTGGGTATTATGGACATTGCTGCTATAAACATTGTGGTGCATGTGCCCTTTCAGATCACTATATTTGTATCCTTCTAGTAGTGCAATTGCTGGGTTGAAGGGTAGCTTTATTTTCAGCATCTTGAGGAACCTCCATACTGTTTTCCAGAGTAGTCACTTGTACTGTACTTGTACAAGTACCAGCTTGCATTCTTACCAACAGTCTAAGAATGTTCCCCTTTCCCATATCATGGACAACATCTGTTGTTTCCTGACTTGTTCATTATAGCCATTCTGAGTGTTGTGAGGTTATATCTCATTATGGTTTTGATTTATATTTTCCAGATGCTGAGTGATGCTGAGCATATTTTCATGTGTCTTTTGGCCATTTGTATGTCTTCTTTGAAGAAATGTCTGTTCATGATTTCTGCCCATTTCTTGACTGGATTCTTTTTTGTGGGGGAGGGGTGTTGGGTTTGAGAAGTTCTTTATAGATCTTGAATACCAGCCCTTTATCTGAAATGTCATTTGCAAATATCTTCTTCCATTCCACAGGTTGCCTTTAGTTTTGTTGACTGGTTCCTTTGCTGTGCAGAGCTTTTTATCTTGATGAAGTTCCAATAGTTCATTTTTGCTCCCCCGCCCTTGACTTTGGAGACATGCCTTGCAAGAAGTTATGTGGCCGAGGTCAAAGAGGTTGCTGCCTGTGTTCTCCTCAAGGATGTTGATGGATTCCTGTCTCACATTTAGGCCTTTCATCTATTTTTAGTCTATTTTTGTGTATGGTGTAAGGAAATGGTCCAGTTTCATTCTTCTGCATACACCTGTCCAATTTTCCCAAAACAATTTGTTGAAGACTATCTTTTTCCCATTGGATATTATTTCCTGTTTTGTCAAAGATTAACTGACTGTATAGTTGAGGGTCCATTTCTGGGTTCTCTATTCTGTCCCATTGATCTATGTGTCTGTTTTTGTAACAATACCATGCTGTCCTGATGATTACAGTTTTGTAAGAGCTTGAATTCTAGCATTGTGATGCCATCAGTTTTGGTTTTCTATTTCAACATTCCCCTGGCTATTCAGGGCCTTTTCCGGTTCCATACAAATTTTAGGATTGTTTGTTCTAGCTCTGTGAAAAATGTCAGTGGTATTTTGATAGGGATTGCATTGAATGTGTAGATTGCTCTGGGTAGCATTGACATTTTAACAATATTTATTCTTCCAATCCATGAGCATGGAAAGCTTTTTCATTTCTTTGTGTCTTCCTCAATTTCTTTCATAAATATTGTGTAGTTTATTTTTGTTTGTTTTTAAAGATTTTTTATTTATTTGACAGAAAGATCACAAGTAGGCAGAGAGGCAGGCAGAGAGAGAGAGGGGAGGAAGCCGGCTCCCTGCTGAGCAGAGAGCCCGATGTAGGACTCAGTCCCAGGACCCTGAGATCATGACCTGAACCGAAGGCAGAGGCTTAAACCACTGAGCCACCCAGGCGCCCAGTATTGTGTAGTTTTTAGAGTACAGATCCTTTACCTCATTGGATAGGTGTATTCCTGGGTATCTTATGGTTTTTGGTGCAATTGTAAATGGAATGATTCCTTAATTTCTCTTTCTTTTGTGTCACCATTAGTGTATAACAATGCAACTGATATGTGTGCATTGATTTCATATCCTGTCATGTTACTGAATTGCTGTATGAGCTCTAGCAATTTTGGGGAGGAGTCTTTTGGATTTTCCACCTAAAGTGTCATATCATCTGTGAAGAGCAAGAGCTCAACTTTTCTTTGCCAACTCAGATGCCTTTTATTTCCTTTTGTTGTCTGTTTGCTGAGGCTAGGACTTCCAGTTCTATGTTGAAAAACAGTGGTGAGGATGGACTGACCTGAGGGGAAAAGGTCTCAGCTTTTCTCCATTAAGAATGATATTCAGTGTAGGCTTTTCATGGATTTTTTTAAAAAAAGATTTTATTTATTTATTTGACAGAGATCACAAGTAGGCAGAGAGGCAGGCAGAGAAAGAGAGAGAGAGGAGGAAGCAGGCTCCCTGCCAAGCAGAGAGCCTGATGGGCTCGATCCCAGGACCCTGAGATCATTACCTGAGCCGAAGGCAGAAGCTTAATCTACTGAGCCACCCAGGTGCCCCTTCATGGATGGGTTTAATGATATTGAGATATATTCCTTATATCCCTACACTGTGGAGAGTATTAATCTAGAAAGGATGCTGTCTTTTTCAAATGCTTTTTCTGCATCAATTCAAAGGATCATATGATTCTTGTCCTTTCTTTGTTAATGTAATGTATCATGTTGATTGATTCGTGGATATTGAAACACGCTTGCAGCTCAGGAATAAATCCCATGTGGTTGTGGTGAATAATCTGCTTATTGTATTGTTGGATTCTATTGGTTAGTATCTTGGTGAGAATTTTGACATTCATGTTCATCTCGGACATTGGTGTTTAATTCTCCATTTTGATGGGATCTTTGGCTTTGGGATCAAGGTAATGCTCATATGAGAGTAAAAGCCTCATAGAACAAGTTTGGAAGTTTCCCTTCCATTTCTATTTTTTGAAACCACTGCAGAAGAATAGATATTAATTCTTCTCTAAATGTTTGGTAGAAATCTCTTGGGAAGCCATCTAGCTGTGGACTCTTCTTTGCTGGGAAATTTTTAAAAAGATTTCATTTATTTATTTGAGAGAGAGAGAGAGTGAGAGAGAGAGAGCACACAAATAGGAGGAGTGGTAGAGGAAGAAGGAGAAGAAGAGTCCCCACTGAGCAGGACACCTGATGCTGGGCTCAACCCCAGAACCCTGGGTCATGACCTGAGCTGAAGGCAGAATCTTAACTGACTGAGCCACTCAGTCTCCCTGTTGAGAGATTTTTGATTACTGATTCAATGTACTTTGCTCCTTTTGGGTCTGTTCAGGTTTTCTATTTCTTCCCGTTTCAGTTTTGGTGGTTTATGTGTCTAGGAATGGATCTGTTTCTTCCGATCATCTAATTTCTTGGCATATATTTGGTCATAATATGTTCTTATAATAGTATTTCCTGGTGTTGGTTGTGATCTCTCCTTTTTCATTCATGATTTTATTAATTTGTGTTCTTTCTCTTTTCTTTTTGATGGGTCTGGCTAGGGGTTTACCAATCTTATTAATTCTTTCAAAGAATCAGGTTCTAGTTTCATTAATCTGTTCTACTATTCTTTTGGTTTCTATTTCATTGATTTTTGCTCTGATATTCATTATTTCTTGTCTCCTGCTTGGTTTAAGCTTTATTTGCTATTCTTTCTCCAGCTCCTGTACGTGTATAGTTATGTATTTGAGCCTTTACTTGTTTCTTGAAGAAGGCCTGAATTGCTATATACTTCCCTCTTAGGACTGCCTTTGCTGCATCCCAAAGCTTTTGAACAGTTGTGTTTTCCTTTTCATTGGTTTTTTAATAACTTCATTAATAAATTTAACAATAACTTTATAACTCTTCTTTAATTTCCTGGTTGATGTATTTATTCTTTAATAGGATGTTATTTAACCTCCAATTATTTGAGTTCCTTCCAAATTTCCTCTTGTGATTGAGTTCAAGTTTCAAAGCATTGTGGTCTGAAAATATGCAGAGAATAATCTCAATCTTTTGGTTTCGGTTGAGACCTGATTTGTGACCCAGTGTGTAGTTTACTCTGGAGAACTTTCCATGTGCACTTGAGAAGGATGAGTATTCTGTTGTTTTAGGATGGAATGTTCTGTATATATCTGTGAAATCCATCTTGTCCAGCGTGTCATTCAGATTCCTTGTTTCCTAGTTGATGTTCTGTTTAGGTGATCTGTCCATTGCTACAAGTGGGGGGTGGTCAAAGTCCCCTCCTATGATTGTATTATTATTAATGTGTTTCTCTAATTTGGTCTTTAATTTGTTGATATCATTGGCTGCTCCCAAATTAGGAGCATAAATATTTATAATTTTTAGATATTCTCATTGAATATGCCCTTTAAGTATGATATAGTATTTCTCTTCATCCCTTACTACAGTCTTTGTTTTAAAATCTAGTATGTATGATATAAGGATTGCTACCAGCTTTCTTTTGATGTCCATTAGCACATCCATTAGGATAAAATATGCATAGGTCTTGGCTTTATATCCAATCTGATACCCTGTGTCCTTTAACTGGGGCATATAGCCCATCTGTATTCAGAGGACCTATTGAAATATATGAATTTAGTGCCATTGCATTCCCTGTCAAGTCCCTGTTTCTGTAGATTGTCTCTGTTTCTCTCTGGTCTATGTTACTTTTGGGTTCTCTCTTCACTTACAGGATTCTCTTTAATATTTCTTTCAGGGCTGGTTTAGTGATCACAAATTCTTTTAGTTTCTGTTTGTCCTGGAAGCTTCTTATTTGTCCTTCTATTTTGAATATACCCTTGCTGGATAATGCATTCTTGACGGCATATTCTTCTCATTTAGCACCCTGAATATATCATGCCAATCCTTTCTGGCCTGCCAGGTCTCTGTGGATAGGTGGGCTGCCATTCTAATGTTTTTACCTTGTGGAGTAAAGACCTCTTGTCCAGAGCTGCTTTCAGGATTTTCTCTTATTTCTGAAATTCGCAAGATTCACTATTATATGTTGGTGTGATGATCCATCCTTATTGATTTTGAGGAGACTTCTCTCTACCTCTTTTACTTGAATGCCTGTTTCCTTCCCCAGATTAACGAAGTTTTCAGTTATGACTTGCACAAATATGCTTTTTGTCCCCCCCCTTTGCTCTTCCTCTGGGACCCCAATTATGTTAATATTGTTTCACTTTATTGTACTGCTGATTTCTCAAAGCCTCCCCTCATGATCCAGGAGTTGTTTTCTTCTCTTTTTCTCAGCTTCCTAACTTTCCATCATTTTGTCTTCTATGCCACTGATTCTGTCTTCTGCCTCATTTACTGTAGCCATTAAAGTGTCCATTTTAGACTACATCTTAGTTAAAGTATTTTTAATTTTGACCTAATTAGATTTTAATACTTTTATATCTGCATTAAGGGATTCTCTGGTGTCTTTCATGTTTTTTTCAAGTCCTGCTAGTGTCTTTATAACCGTTATTTTAAATTTTACATCCGACATCTTACTCATATCCCTATCGATTAAATCTATGGCTGTTAATACTACCTCCTGTTCTTTCTCTTGGTGAAATTCTCCTAGTAATTTTGTTCAGAATAGACTAGATGAACAAGAGAACAAATAAAAAATTGCAACTACAATCCCAGCAAAATATACACTAGACAAATGAGAAGAGATATCAGAAGCCAAAAAAGAAAGAAAAGGGAAAGAAGAGAGAATATAATCTAACAGTTGGACAAATCAGGGTGATACTCTTTGTCCTGAGTGCATTTTGGGTTTTGGTCTGTTTGTTAGAAGACACCATATCCTAAAATTGTAAGGAAAGTAAGAAAAAAAAAGCTAAAAATGAAGAACATATCTATAAAATGTAAATGTAAAAATGAAAAATAATAAAGACTTAAAAATTCATAATATAATAAACTATTTGAAATGGAAAAAAAAGAAAATGAAAATCCTAAACTGAAAAACTAAAGAGTCATGAGAAATAAATCTAGAATTCTATATACTATTTTCCCCTGGCCCAGGATTTTTCACCTCTGTGTGATCTGTAAACTTGGTATTAGCTGATAGTTGTGCTGGTCATCTTGGGAGGGGACTGTTGCACTGATTTCCGGGGTGTTTGTCTGGGCAGAGTTGCACTGCCCCTTGCCAGGGGGCAGGGCTCAGTGTAAGCTGCTTCAGGTTGCTCTATGCAGCTTTCGTTCCCTGAAGGCTTTCCACAGAGCTTTAGAAGATGAAAAATTAAAAATAAAAATGGCTATGCCCTGATCTCCAGTCCTGGAGCTGAAAGATCATGGCCCCTACTCTTCAGGACACCCTTAGGGAATAGCAGTTAATCACTTCTATGAGAACCAAACTCTCTAGACTCCTGTGGTGCATCCTCAACCTGACGCTCCTGGGGGAAGCAGCGGAGGTTTTACTGTGGTTCTACTGCTTGCTGGACCCTTGCTCTTGGAGCAATTGCGTATCCTGCACGCATTCATGCTGCTCCTCCTGGGGGAGGGTAGAGGGTCTCACAGGGTTTCTGAAGCTTGCTGGGCACATGCTTAGAGAATGGTTGCCTGATCATGTTGTGGTTCACAGTTTATGGTAACACCAAGCTGAGCCCACTCCCAGGCTCATTGATTGTAGCTGGCTTTCCCCTTTAATGCTTGGGAACTCTGCTGCATTTAGGCACCCCTGCTTTTTCTGTGAACCCAGGAATCCTTAGACCACACTGTCCCACCTAGGATTCTGCCCCTATTCACCATCTGAACACCTTTCAGGAAAGGATGTCCCTTATGCGAGCAGACTTCTACAAATTCTGATTTTATGCTCCACTGTCATACCATTTGCCAGCAGCCACCTTCTGGAGGCTCCTCCCCTCATGGTTTATCTTCTGATATATCTCCTCAAATTCACATCTCCCACCTCCTGTCTTACAAAAAGTGGTCAGGTTTCTCTCTGCAAAAAGAATTGCAGCAATTCTTTTCTTGGATCTCAGATTGATTTCATCAGTGTTTAGAACGATTAGATAGATTTCTAGCTGGATTCAAGGGACAGGATGAAAGGAAGATCTATTCATCTCCATCTTCACTCTTCTCCTAATCCTTTGTGTTTCTTTGGTGTTGGTTGTTATTACTACTCCCTCATTTCTTATTTTATTTGAGTCCTTTCTTTTTCTTGATGAATCTGGCTAAAGATTTATACATTTTGTTGAACTTTTCAAAGAACCAACTCCTAGTTCTATTGATATGTTCTATTGTTTTTAGTCCCCTTTTCATTTATTTCTGTTCTAATCTTTATTATTTGTTCCCTTCTATTTTGGGATTTGTTCTTTTTCTAGCTCTTTGAAGTGTAAAGTTAGATTGTTTCTTTAAGATTTTTTTGCTTCTTGAGATAGGCCTGTTTTTGTTTAATATTTCTTATTAGAATAGATTTTTTTTGCCTCCCCAAATTTTTGCACTATTTTTTCATTTTCATTTGTCTTTCTTTACAGATTTTTTATTTCCTTTTTGGTATCTTGGTTGACCCATTCATGTTTTGTAGTGTGATATTTAACCTCCACATATTTTCCATGTATTTGTGTTCTTTTCAGATTTTTTCTTGTGATTGATTTCCAGTTTCAAACCATTATGGTTGGAAAAGATGCATGATATGGATTCAATATTTTGAATTTATTGACACTTGTTTCATGACTTAACATGTGATATTTCCTGGTGTATGTTCCTTGTGCACTTGAAAAGGATGTGTATTGTTATTTTAGGATGGAATGTTCTGTGTATTTCTGTTATATCCACCTGGTCTAATGTGTCATTCAAAGCCATTGTTTTCTTGATTTTCTGGTTGATCTATCCACTGATATAAGTGGGGTGTTAAAGTCCTCTACTATTACTGTATTACTGTAAATTTCTTCTGTTATGTTAATGGTTGCTTTATGTACTTGAGTGCTCCCATGTTTCATGTATAGACATTTACAAATGTTATATCTTCTTGTTAGATTGTTCCCTTTATCTCTATGTAGAGTTCCACTTTGTCTCTTATTACAGTCTTTGTTTTAAAGACTACTTTGTTCTATATAAGTTTTACTATTCCATCTTTCTCCTTTTATTTGCATAGTAAATTTTATCTATCCCTTCACTTTCAATCTGAATGTATCTTTAGGTCTGAAATTAGTGTCATGTAGGCAGCATAAATGTGTCTTGCTTTTTTTCTCCATTCAGTCACACTTGTCTTTTGATTGAGGCATTTAGTCCATTTACATTTAAAATAATTATTGATAGCTATGTCCTCATTGCCATTTCATTACTTGTTCTATGGTTGTTTTTGTAGTTCTTCTCTGTTACTTTCTTCTCTTACTCACTGCTCTTGTGATTTGATGGTTTTCTTTTGTGTTATGCTTAGATATCTTTCTTTTCATTTTTTTTACATCTATTGTAGGTTTTTGATATGTAACTACCATTAGGTTTCTATATAACATCTTATGCATATAGCAGTCTATATTAAGTTCATCGTTGCTTATTTGAACCCTTTCTAAAAGCACTAAATTTTTACTCTCTTCTCCCACATTTTACATATATGATGTCAGTTTAGAGCCCTTATTTTGTGAATCCCTTGCCTGATTTTTGTGGATATAATTTGTTTTACTGTTCCTGTGCTTTAACCTCCATATTGGTTTTATAAGTGATTAATCTACTACCTTTATTTTATTTTTCCCTTTACATGTGAAATTTTTCCTTTCATAATTATTTTACTCCTGGTTATGGCCTTTTCTTTCTGCTCAAAGAATTTTCTCTTTAAAGTTTCTATAGGGCTGGTTTAGTGGTAATGAACCCCTTTAACTTCTGTTTATCTGGGAAACTCTTTATTTCTCTTTCCATTCTGAATGATGGCCCTGCTGGATATAATATTCTTGTTTGCAGGTTTTTCCTTTCATCACTTCAAATATATCATGCTTTTTGGCCTGCAAAGTTTTTGCTGAAAAGTCAGCTGATAGCGTTATAGTATTTCATTGTATGCAATGTTTTTATTTCTCTTGCTGCTTTTTTTTTTCACTTTTTTTTTTAATTTTATTTTTTATAAACATTTAATATATTTTTATCCCCAGGGGTACAGATCTGTGAATCGCCAGGTTTACACACTTCACAGCACTCACCATAGCACATACCCTCCCCAATGTCCATAACCCCCCCCCCCCCTTCCCATCCCCCCTCCCCCCATCGACCCTCAGTTTGTTTTGTGAGATTAAGAGTCACTTATGGTTTGTCTCCCTCCCAATCCCATCTTGTTTCATTTACTCTTCTCCTACCCCCTTAAAAATTCCCTCTTTATTGGTACTTTTTTTGGGCCATTTTATTACATATCTTGATGTGGATTAATTGGGTTATTTCTGTTGGGAGCTCTCTTTGCTTCCTTGTTCTGCATGTCTGTTTCCTTCCCCAGATTAGGGAAGTTTTTAGCTATTATTTCTTCAAATTTCTTTCTCTTCTCTTTCTCTTCCTCTCTTGGAATCCTTTTAATGCCAATGTTATCATGCTTGATAATGTTGCTGAGTTCCCTTAGCCTATTCTTATTTTTTATTTTTCTTTTCTGTTTTTGCAGTTCAGCTTCTCTTTTGCAGTTCAGCTTGATTTCTATTACCCTGTCTTCCAGGTTGTTGATCCATTCTTCTGCACACTCTAATATGCTAGTCACTCCCTCTGGTATATTTTTAAAATTCCAATTATTGATTTTTTTCATCTCTGACTGGTTCTTCTTTATATTTTTTATCTCTTTATTGAGGGTCTATTTGAGATCCTCCACTCTTCTCAAGTCTGAGTATCTTTATGACCATTATTTTGAATTCTTTATAAAGCCTATTGCTTATCTCCATTTCATTTAGCTCTTTTGTTGTAGTTTTGTCCTGTTCTTTCATATCTATCTGTCTCCTCATTTTTGTTTAGCTCTTTGTCTTTTAATATGTATTAGGAAACTCATCTACATCTCCTTTTTTAAAATTAAATTAAAATTTTTGTGTGTGTTCCAAAATTCATTATTTATGCACCACACCTGGTACTCCATGCAATATGTACCCTCCTTAATACCCATCACCAGGCTCCCGATTTGAAAGTAGTGGCCTTATAAAAAAAAGGCTCTGTGGTATCCTGTAGTGCAATGTTCCCAGAACCACTCACTCAAGAGGTGTCTCCTATGTGGGCTGTATGCATTCTACTATTATAGCTGGGCTATGTTTGCTTTCAGTTCAGTTGACTGCAATGGCCCTCGTTGCCTGTTGTGCACACACCAGGAAGAGTTTGGTCCTTGTCTAAAGCTGCTGTGGGCTTCTTGTGTGGTCAGCAGTCAGACCAGGGGCTGCAGTTGAATTGATCAGCTGGTAACTCTTTCTGTGCTTCCAGGTATAAAGTTTGGCTGTGGGGATTGTGGGCATACTGATGTGTGTGGTTAACTTCACATCTCCCCATGGCAGGAGTCACTTTAACATAGCACTAGTTTTTTCAAGTGTTGCTTCTAGGGTGTGTCAGGTAAGAGCTGCTGTGGAGGAATATTTGTTGCGTGGGGCCAGTTGGATGGGGTAGATCCATAGTAGAATGCGGGGGTGGGGCATGCAATGCTAGAAAGATAGGTGGTGAGTGTTCATGGTGACTCCTGCAAATGTCAGGCTATCTAGGCTTTTGTGTGTATGTGTGTGTGTGTGTGTGTGTGTGTGTGTGTGTGTGTGTGTGTTTGTGTGTGTGTGTAGGCATGTGGGGAGAAATGGCACCTGTCAGCAATTTTGGTTTTGGAGAAATCTCCTAAAGGTCACTACCCTTTCAGCACACATTCTAAGATTAGTAAATATATTTCCTTCACATATACCTCTGATACTTTTCAAACTGCTGCTTCTATGCTGAATTCAGTGGGGTTATTTATTTTGTTGGCTCTTTAAGGGTACAGACTCAGTTTTCTGTTGCCCTCTAGGTCTCTTGGAGATAAAGCTTTGATTTTTTAAAGTACCTGGATTTAAGCCCCACTGTTTGTAAAAGCCCATGAAGTTAAGACCCACTGGTTATTGAGTCCAAATGTTGTAAGGACTAATCTTCTCAGGAAAAGTCCTCTGTATCTGATATTTCTGGTGTGGGGTCTGCTCCTCTCCCTTTTTCATGCTTGTGGTGTTGCTCCTGTTTGTGGTAACTCTCCTTGGGATGTTTGTTTGCTAAAAGCATCTCTGCACTTCCTACACTTTTTGATGTGCCCTCCATTCTATGATTAACTGTGGAAAGTCTGTTCTTCCAGTCTTCAGGGTGTTTTTATTTTATTTAATTAATTTATTTATTTATTTTTATTTTTTCAGTGTTCCAAGATTCATTGTTTATGCACCACACCCAGTGCTCTATGTAATATGTGCCCTCCATAATACCCACCACCAGGCTCACCCAGCCCCCCAGCCCCCTTCCTTTCAAACCCCTCAGAGTCCACAGTCTCTCCAGCTTCGTCTCCCCCTATGATTTACCCCAATTCACTTTTCCTTTCCTTCTCCTAATGTCTTCCATGTTATTCTTTATGCTCCACAAGTAAGTGAAACGATATGATAATTGACTTTCTCTGCTTGACTTATTTCACTCAGTATAATCTCCTCCAGTCTCGTCCATGTTGATACAAAATTTGGATATTCATCCTTTCTGATGGAGGCATAATATTCCATTGTATATATGGACCATATCTTCTTTATCCAGTCATCTGTTGAAGAGCTTCTTGGCTCTTTCCACAGTTTGGTGATTTTGCCCATTGCTACTATAAACTTTGGGGTACATATGGCCCTTCTTTCCACTACATCTGTATTTTTGGGGTAAATATCCAGTAGTGTGATTGCAGGGTCATAAGGTAGATCTATTTTTAATTACTTAAGGAATCTCCACGCTGTTTTCCAAAGTGGCCACACCAACTTGCATTTCTACCACCAATGTAAGAGGGTTCCTCTTTCTCCATATCCTCCCCCACACTTGTTGTTTACTGTCTTGTTAATTTTGGCCGTTCAAACTGGTGTAAAGTGGTATCTCAATGTGGTTTTGATTTGAATCTCCCTGATGGCTTATGATGATGAACATTTTTCATGTGTCTGTTAGCCATTTTTATGTCTTCTTTGGAGAAGGGTCTGTTCATGTCTTCTGCCCATTTTTTGACATGATTATCTGTTTTCTCTGTGGTGAGTTTGAGGAGTTCTTTGTAGATCTTGGATATTAGCCCTTTGTCTATAGTGTCATTTGTGAATATCTTCTATTCTGTGGATTGCCCCTTTGTTTTTGACTGTTTCCTTTGCTGTGCAGAAGCTTTTGATCTTGATGAAGTCCCAAAAATTCCTTTTTACTTTTGTTTCCCTTGCTTTTGGAGACATGTCTTGAAAGATGTTGCTGTGGCCGATGTTGAAGAGATTACTTCCTATGTTCTCCTCTAGGATTTTGATTGATTCCTTCCTTACGTTGGGGTCTTTTATCCATTTTGAGTTTACCTTTGTGTATGGTGTAAAAGAACGAGCAAGTTTCATTCTTATATACATAGCTGTCCAATTGTCCCAGCACCATTTATTGAAGAGACTGTCTTTTTTCCAGTGTATATTTTTTCCTGCTTTGCTGAAGACTATTTGACCATTGAGTTGCAGGTCCATATCTGGGTTTGCTACTCTGTTTCACTGGTCTATGTTTCTGTTTTTGTGCCAGTATCATGCTGTCTTTGTGATTACAGCTTGGTGTTTTTAAAGTTAGGTACACATATTCGCTGTTATCATTGTTTGTGCAATGAAGTGAGCTCAGGAACCTCCTACTTCACTGTTTTTGCAGAAGTCCAGTCATTATATTTCAAAGTGTCTTCAGGGAGGAAATAACAACTACTGTGATAATCTAGTAGTTTCTTGTCTACTCAAGTCTAAGTAATTTGAAGGGGTATGCTTTGCACATCAGCCACTGTTTTGTGTCTAGAAGCTTCATTAATGACCAAGGACCTATATATTCAGGGAAAGGAACAAAGGCATGATCTCAGACAATTATATAAACCCAATCCTTCATGTGCTGAAAAAAATCAAAGGCCCATATAGAATTAGAGATATAATTTTCCTCTTTTCATAGGAAAGGGGAATGTAAGGCAATTTGTTAAACTGTAAAATGTCCTCAAGCAATTGAAGGTTGTCATTAGATTTTTTGTGATAGGGAAATTATTTTTCTATCTGTATTGTAGTGTCAAGGGTATCTTCCATCAGGAAGATTTTGTCATTTTGCATTGATATAGAGACTGTTACTTATTTCAAAATGAGTGTATGTAACTTATGATTAAATTCCTGAGTGTTTAATCTTCTTAATATCATTTTTTAAAAAAGGTATGATGGTACAAGGAGATGATAATTAACTCATGATGAATAATTTGTTTTATAGCTTAAAACCCTACAGAAAGCAAAGTTGTGCTAAATTTTCAAGCAGATTACAGTTGAGATACCAGTACATTTAAGCTATGTTCATAGTATTATTTATTAAGTGAGAAATCTCAGTATAAAAGCCATGCATCTAATGTTCTTAGATTATAATATTCATTCTAAAATTCCAAGCTTGAGGCTCTAAAGGAATTATAATATCCAAATAATGTTGTTATAGTAAACATATTTTAATTTTTTTAGCTTTCTTACAAAAAAGGCAACAAGATCTACTTTGACTTTAGGTAGCCTTTATAGCTTAGAATTTTATAACAATTATAGTTAATCTTTTTTTTTATTTAAAGATTTTATTTATTTATTTGTCAGAGAGAGAGAGGGAGAGAGAGCAAGCACAGGCAGACAGAATGGCAGGCAGAGGCAGAGGGAGAGCAGGCTCCCCGATGAGCAAGGAGCCCGATGCGGGACTCGATCCCAGGACGCCGGGATCACGACCCGAGCCAAAGGCAGCCGCCCAATCAACTGAGCCACCCAGGCATCCCTATAGTTAATCTTTTTAAAGCTGGTGAGTGAATACAACCATATTTTAATTACAGTTTATAAATAATGAAAATCATTAGACATCATAGGATTTGCCAAGATCAAACAGCATGTTATTCAGATAGAATATTGAATTCTCAGGTCAAGGAGGAACACCTTGATCCACTAATTTTCAATTTATTTATCTTATAATTTTCACTTTAGCTAATTAGCATTTATTATTATCATGCTAAGTATTTACTGTAATCTTATGAGGCAAGCATTATTATGATCCCTGTTTTATTGAGGAGGAATGTGGTATAGTACAAATAGTATGAATCTTAACATCACTTAGACTTGTTTAAATCATGAATTCACCACTTACTAATACTGTGTCTGTGGGCACTTAATATGTACTGATGTCTCTGAATCTCAATTTCTTTTATACAAAATGAAGGGAGATACTAGGTGCCTTGCAAAGTTATTATAAACATTAAATAAGAATATTGAAAATGCCTGGTGGTTTCTGGCATATAAAAACTTCTAAATACAATTTAGTATTTTCCCCATTTCCTTTTGTCTTGTGTTAGCCAAAACTCCTAGTTACAGGTGATGGAAAAACACATCAAACAAGCTTTAAAAAAGGAATATGTTCATTCATTTAACTGGAAATTCAACGGGTTCCACCCATGGCATTAGAATGCATTTGTTTCTTTTGGCACTGCTTACCACTGTTTTGCTTATTTTCTGGTACACCATCAATCTCATTGTTTTAAAACCTTTGATTGTTTTAAAACCTTAATCAGCTTTTCGTCAATTTACATTTGGTCAGTTTCATGGACTGGTAACCTAAGACATATATATTTTTGAGTCATAGTCCTTGAATGTGGGTCTCAGTTTCTGCCTTTGGGCAACAGATCAAGCTGTTTTGCCCATTGACAGGGCCCTGAGTTAAATGGCATCTCAATCTTGCTTTTTCCTGGGACAAGTAGTAGAAGTTTAGGGTGTCATGGAGGTACGGTTGATTTTTAGACTCTTTAAAATGCAGGCGCTGTGTTCTTTGTCACACAGGGAATGCACAGACTAAGGTCTTTGGTAGAGAACTAGAGGATATGTATCAGTCTTATCTCCTACTATATCTAGTGTTCTCCAAGTTTGTTCACACTAAGTTTAGTTTGGAGTAGAATATACAGAACTTCCAACTTGGTACGGTTCATGATTATATGTCCATCACACATTTTATATTGCTGCCCATAAGCAGAAAGTATTTTTATTTCCTTCCCTCTCTGCTTTCATACACACCAGCTTGGACCAGTTTTTATCCACCTGATAGTTCCTTATTCAAGGTCAAAAACAATAGTCAACAAAATCAAATGTCCTGAGGTATTTATATCAAGTCTCTAAACTTTGGTCAGCCCAAAGTCTGAGTCCTAAGATACAATAGGGGCAGTTTAATAAGCTATTGCAAAATAGAGCTTGCCATTTGCTGATGTTGAACCACTCCTGCAACCCAGGAATAAATCCCACTTGGTTGTGGTGAATAATCCTTTTAATGTACTGTTGGATCCTATTAGCTAGTATATTAGTGAGAATTTTGGCATCCATGTTCATTAGGGATATTGCTCTGTAATTCTTTTCGGCGTTTTTTTTTTTTTTTTTTTTTTCCTGCTTCTTTTGGGGTCTAGGTAATGTTGGCCTCAGAGAATGAGTTTGGAAGTTTTCCTTTTATTTCTATTTTCTGAAACAGTTTCAGAAGAATAGGTATTAATTCTTTAAGTAGTTGGTAGAATTCTGCTGGGAGTCCATCTGGCCCTGGTCTTTTGTTTGTTGGGAGATTTTTGATTACTGATTCAATTTCTTTGCAGGTTATAAATCTGTTCAGGTGTCCTATTTCTTCCTGTTTCAGTTTTGGTTGTTTATATGTTTCTAGAAATGCATCCCTTTCTTCCAGATTACCGAATTTGTTGGCATATAATTGCCAATAATATTCTCTTATAATTGTATTTCTTTGGTGTTGGAAGTGATCTTTGCTCTTTTTTTCCCATGATTTTATTAATTTGGGTCCTTTCTTTTTTCTTTTTGATAAGTCTGGGTTTATCAATCTTGTTAATTCTTTCAAAGAATCTGCTCCTACTTTCACTGATCTGTTCTACTGTTCTTTTGATTTTTGTATCATTGTTTTCTGCTCTAATTTTTAATTTCTCTTTCCCTGCTGGATTTAGGCTTTATTTACTCTTCTTTTTCCAGCTCCTTTAGGTACAAGGTTAGGTTGTGTATTTTAGACTTTTCTTTCTTTCTTTCTTTCTTTCTTTCTTTCTTTCTTTCTTTCTTTTTTTTTTTTTAGAAAGATGTGTATTGCTATGTACTTCCCCTCTTAGGACTGCCTTTGCTGCTTCCTGAAGATTCTGAATAATTGTGTTTTCATTTTCATTTGTTTCTATGAATTTTTCTAAGTCTTTAGTTTCCTGGTTGACCCATTCATTCTTTAGTTAGATGCTCTTTAACCTCCATGTATTTGTGGTCTTCACAAATTTTCTCTTGTGGTTGACTTCAACTTTTAAAGCATTGTGGTCTGTGAGCTGCCTGGGTGATTCAGTCAGTTAAGCATCTGCCTTTGGCTCAGGTCATGATCATAGAGTCCTGGGATTGAGCCCTGCATCAGGCTCCCTGCTCAATGGAGAGTCTGCTTGTCCCTCTCCTTCTGCCTCTCCCCTTTGCTCATGCTTTCTCTCTCTTAATATAATAAGTTAAAAAATAAAATATTTTTTAAAAAGCACTATGCATGGTATCATCTTAATCCTTTGGTGTGGGTTGAGACCTGATTTTTGACCCAGTATGTGACCTATTCTGGAGAATGTTCCTTATGCACTCGAGAAGAATGTACTGCATATAGTAATAATAGGGAACTTTAACACCCCATCCAGAGCAATGGGCAGATCATCTAAGCAGAACATCAACAAGGAAACAAGGGCTTTGAATGACACACTGGACCAGATGGACTTAACAGATATATTCAGAAAATTTCATCCTAAAGCAACAGGATAATATATTTAATTATAATAATTAATGTCCACTGTCATGATAAATGGTTCTCCACTGGGCCACTTTCATTCTGAAGGTTTCTTTGTGTTTGAAGTGAGTCTCTTATAAATAGCATATTGGTGGGTCTTGTTGTTTTTTCCATTCTGATATCCCACATATTTTGATTTAAGCATTTATTCTATTTACATACAGAGTAACTACTGAAACTAAACTAAATAAGAATTTAGTGCCATTGTATTACCTATAAAGTTGCTGTTTCTGTATTTTGTCTCTGTTCCTTTTTGTTCTATTTTTACTTTAGGGCTCTCTCTCCACCCAAAGTTTCCTCTTTAATGTTTCTTGCATGGCTGTTTTAGTGTTTGCAAATTTTTTTAGTTTTTGTTTGTCCTGGAAACTCTTTAAGTATCCTTCTATTCTGAATGACAGCCTTGCTGGATAACATATTCTTGGCTGCATAGTTTTCCCATTTAGCACATTGAATAAATCATTCCAGTCCTTTCTCGCCTCCCAGGTGACTGTGGGCCATTCTGCTGCCAGTCTTGTCTCCAACCTTGTAGGTTAAGGACCTGTTTTCCCAATTCGCTTTCAGGATTTTTTCTTTATCTTTGAATTTTGCAAGGTTCACTATTATAGGTCAAAGTGTTGACCTATTTTTAGTGATTTTGAGGGGGCTGCTCTGTGCTTCCTGGACTTGAATGCCTGTTTCCTTCATGAGATTAGGGAAGTTGTCACCTATAATTTCTTCAAATATACTTTCTGCCCCACTCTCCCTCTCTTCATCTTCTGGGACTCCTATTATCCAGATATTATTTTGCTTTATGGAACTGCTGAGTTCTCTAAGTTTCCCTTCATTATCCAGCAGTTGTTCTCTCTTCTTTTAAGCTTCCTTATTTTCCATCATTTTATTTTCTATATCACTGACTCTCTCTCTTCTGCCTTGTCTATCTTTGCTCTTAGAACCTCCATTTGGGACTGTACCTTATTAGTAGCATTTTTAATTTCAGCCTGACTAGATTTAAGCTCTTTTATTTCTGCAGTAAGGGATTCTCTAATGTCTTCTATGCTTTTTTAAAGCCCAGCTATTATTTTTATAATCATTGTTTTGAGTTCTAGTTCTGACATCTTACTTACATCCATATTGATTAAATCCCTGGCAGTTAGTGCTACCTCTTATTCTTTTTTTGGGGGTGAATTTCTCTGTTTCACCATTTTGTCCAGGAATAATAGAATAAAGAAAGTGAAAAGTCATCAAGAACAAGAACAACAGAAAAATAGAAAACAAAACAGAAAGAACAAGCAAGCAAGCAAGCAAACAAAAAACCAAATTAAAAACAAAAAACAAAAAACAAGAAACAAAAAAGAAACAAACCAGAACAAAACAAAAAAGTAGATCCTGGATGTGTTTTGGCCTGCTTGTTATAGTAAACAAGGTCCCAAAATAGAAAGAAAGAAAACTCTCTATATATGCAAAAATAAAATAAAATAACATAAAATAACATAAAATACCATGGAAAGAAAAAAATATAAATATATATAATATATATAAAAATAAAAATTAATAAAAGAATGAATGATAAGAAAATAGCTTTAAAAAGACTGAATGACTAAAGAATTAAAAAAAAAACATGAATGCTGTATTCTGTTTTCCCAAGAGCTGAAGCTTTGCAGTTCTCTGTGATCAGTAAAGTTGGTGCTATCCAGTTGTTTCTGCTGATCTTTTTTTTTTTTTTAAAGATTTTTATTTATTTATTTGACAGAGAGAGATCACAAGTAGGCAGGCAGAGAGAGAGAGAGAGAGAGGGAAGCAGGCTCCCTGCTTTGCAGAGAGCCCAATGCGGGACTCGATCCCAGGACCCTGAGACCACGACCTGAGCTGAAGGCAGCAGCCTAACCCACTGAGCCACCCAGGCGCCCTCTGCTGATCTTTTGAGGAAGGGGCTGTTACACTGATTCTCAGGTGCCTTTTCACTTGTGGAAATGCACCTCCTTTACCAAGGGGCCAGGTTCAGTGTAAGCAGCTCCCGATTCTATGTGTTGCTGTTTTGCTTCCTGAAGGTTTTTAGCACTGATGGGTAAGATGAAATTGTTGGTGCCCTGCTTCCTAGCCCTGGAGTCTAAAGTTTGTGCCCCCTACTCTTCAGTGAGGTCTATCCAAAAAGCAGTCAATCACTCTTGTCTCTCTGGTTATCATCTGAACTCTATATTCACCCAGCCCATGACTGAGCGTTTTTATCTCAGGCATGGAATGAATTTCAAGACTCCAAGTTTTATAGACTCCTGTGGCAGGAACCCATGTTTTTCCTCCTGGGGGAAGTAATCTGTTTTCAGCATTAGTCTGCCTGTTGCTGGGCTATTGCCAAGAGAGCAGTCATATGACCAAGCAATAGTTTATAGTTTATGGCAACACAGAGCAGAAAGAAAGTACCAAGATTGATCGTTTTCAGCCAGCTTCTGCACTTCTATGTCTGGGAACTCTGCTGTATTCAGGCACCCCCATTCTTCTTGTGACCTTAGGGATCCTGAGACATGCTGTCCCACCTGGGATTCCATCCCACTTAGCCTCCTGAGGACCTTTAAGCCAAGGTTGTCCCCTACTATAGCAGACTTCTAAAAGTTCCAATTTTGTGCTCCACTGCTTATAATAATTTACAGAGGTCTCCTTAAACCAGTTCCCTCCCCTCCACCGTATTCTCCCATATATCAGCTGGATTCAAGTCTCCACACCTCCTACCTTCCAGAAAGTAGTCACTTTTCTATTTGTAGAATTACATCACTTCTTTTTTCAGATCTCCAATTGATTTCACAAGTGTTTAGAATGATTTAATAAGCCTCCAGATGAAATCCAGGGACCAGATGAACTTAGGGTACCCTACTCCTCTGCAATCTGAACTCCCCCACTTAGCCCATCTTTTTCTTTACTCTTCCCTAAATAGGTTGCTTCAATTTCCCTCAGTTTGCTTCTCTCTACCAAACAGTAGCAATGACTTAATCTCTGTCTGAGAACTAGGTAGCCTGGCCCTGACTTAAAGCAAAGGGGAAGGGGATATCTGATGCAAGGTCTAGCTGTTACTTACAGCTTGGCTTTTTGCTTGCATTTCTTTGTGGAAAAAAAATAAGTGATACAATCTTGAGAAAACTTTCAGAATGTTCCAGAGGGGTGCCTTAGAAAAAAGCTAAATCTTTGAATTCAAGAAAGAAAGCAATTTCTGACCCTCTGAAAGGTGGAAAGGATAGGACAGTGGGTTGACCACTGTTGGGATTTTAAGAGTATCTGGGGAAAATTCACTTCTCTAGAGTACAATCTAAGTTTTATTCTGTGGCAGATATCTATTGATGTAGTTCCATCTTTTTTAAAGAAGTGGGTCAACTTACTATTGACTAGGTGAATTTGGAGAAAAAAGGCAGTGAAAATATAAAGCAGCTGTATACTTTCCACCTGTCAAATATACATGGATTTGATGTCAAAATGAAGATAACATTTGTCTTGGAAATAAATTTGAATAATTTCTAAATAATATTAAATTATTAACACTTCATATATTGTTTCACTCTTCTTTTTCTTTTCTTTTTTTTAGATTTTAATTATTTATTTGACTAATGAATTTGGAGAAAAAAGGCAGTGAAAATATAAAGCAGCTGTATACTTTCCACCTGTCAAATATACATGGATTTGATGTCAAAATGAAGATAATGAATTTGGAGAAAAAAGGCAGTGAAAATATAAAGCAGCTGTATACTTTCCACCTGTCAAATATACATGGATTTGATGTCAAAATGAAGATAACATTTGTCTTGGAAATAAATTTGAATAATTTCTAAATAATATTAAATTATTAACACTTCATATATTGTTTCACTCTTCTTTTTCTTTTCTTTTTTTTAGATTTTAATTATTTATTTGACTAATGAATTTGGAGAAAAAAGGCAGTGAAAATATAAAGCAGCTGTATACTTTCCACCTGTCAAATATACATGGATTTGATGTCAAAATGAAGATAACATTTGTCTTGGAAATAAATTTGAATAATTTATAAATAATATTAAATGATTAACACTTCATATATTGTTTTACTCTTCTTTTTCTTTCTTTTTTTAGATTTTAATTATTTATTAGAGAGAGAATGAAAGGGCACAAATAGAAGAAGCTGCAGGTAGAGGGAGAAGCAGGTCCCTGCTGAGCAGGGAGCTGGATGCGGAACTTGATCTCAGGACCCTTGATCATGACCTGGGATGAAGGCAGATGCTTAACCAACTGAGCCAAACATGTGCCCCTATTATTTCATCCCTGTTCATACCTGTTCTTATATAATATAATTTTGCTACATATTATGCTTCAACTCAAGGATCCTAAAGTGAATTACAATCAAGCATACTTGTGAAACATTCTAGGTCCCCTGGTTGAACAATGCATTTGGAATGGCAGAAGAAAAACTTCCTTGGCAGTCTCATGAATAATTCATTAGGAGTATCTGTAGTACCCTCCCCACCCCCAAAATCACTTTAGGGGTATCTGGGTGGCTTAGTTGGTAGTGTCTGACTCTTGATTTTAGCTTAGGGCACAATCTCAGAGTTGTGAGATTGAGCCCTGCATCTGGCTCTGTGCAAGGGCATGGAGCCTGCTTAAAAATTCACTCTCACCTTCACTTTGCTCCTCCACCCCACCACTCTAAAAAAAGAACAGTTTGTATATAGTTCCTTTTTTTCCCTCAAGTTTTTATTTAAATCACATTTAGTTAACATGTAGTGCAATATTAGATTAAGGTGAAGAATTTAGTGATTCATTACTTACATGCAACACCCAGTGCTCATCACAAGTGCCCTCCTTAATGTCCATCACCAACTTAATCCATTCCGTTGCCCACCTCCCCTCCAGCAAGCTTCACTTTGTTTTCTATACTTGCGTCTTTTATGGTTTGCCTCTTTTTTTGGTACCATGTTCATCTATTTTGTTTCTCAAATCCCACATATGAGTGAAATCATATGGTATTTGTCTTTCTCTGACTTACTTTGTTTAGCATAATACTATCTAGCTCTATCCATGTCATTACAAAAGATAAGCTGTCATTCTTTTTTATGGCTGAGTTATATATATATATATATATATATATATATATATATATATATATATATTTGTGTTTTTTTTATAATTTGGGTAGTGTTGATAATGATGCTCTACACATCAGAGTACATGCCCTTTTGAATCAGTAATTTTGCATCCTTTGGATTAATAACTAGTGGTGCAACTGCTGGATAATAGAGTAGTTCTATTATTCAGTTTTTGAAGAACCTTCATTCTTTCTTCCAGAGTAACTGCACCAGTTTGAATTCCTTCCAATAATGTAAGATGGTTCCCCTTTTCCCACATCCTCACCAACACTTGCTATTTCCTGTCTTGTTAATTTTAGACATTCTGAGAGGTGTGAGGTGGTTTCTAATTGTAGTTTTGATTTACATTTCTCTTATGCTGAGTGATGTGTAGCATCTTTTCATGGGTCTGTTGGCTATCTGTATGTCTTCTTTGGAAAAATGTCCATTGATATCCTCTGCCCATTTTTAACTGGGTTATTTGTTTTTTGGGTGTTCAGTTTTAAAAGTTCTTTATATATTTTGGATACTAACCCTTTATCAGATGTGTCATTTGCTATTATCTTCTCCCATTCCAAAGATTGTGTTTTAGTTTTGTTGATTGTTTCCTTCACTCTACAGAAGCTTTTTATCTTGATGAAATCCCAATAATTCATTTTTGCTTTTGTTTCCCTTTCCTCTAGAGACATATGTAGTAAGAAGTTGCTATGACCAATGTCAAAGAAGTTACTGCCTATAATCTCCCCTAGGATTTTGATGATTTCCTGTCTCACATTAAAGTCTTTTATCCATATTGATTTTATTTTTGTGTATCGTGCAAGGAAGTGGTCCAGTTTCATTCTTTGTAAGTTGCTGTCCACTTTTTCCAGCACCATTTGTCAAAGGCTGTCTTTTTTCCTTCAGATAGTCTTTCCTGCTTTGTTGAAGATTAGTTGATTATATAGTTGTGGGTCCAGTTTGGGATTTTCTATTCTGTTCCATTGATCTCTGTGTAAGTTTTTGTTCCAGTACCATACTGTCTTGATTGCTACAACATTTTAATATAACTTGAAGTACAGAACTATGATATTTCCAGCTTTGCTTTTGTATTTTAGGATGGGGGATCTTTTCTTGTTCCATACAAATTTTAGGATTTGTTTGTTTGTTTGTTTTAGCTCTGTGAAAAATGCTGGTGGCATTTTGATAAGGATTACATTCAATGTGTAGAATAAATCTGGTTGTATGAACATTTTAACAGTATTTGTTCTTCCAATCCATGTGTATGGGATATTTATTCATTTCTTCATTTCCTCTTCAGTTTCTTTCATAAGTTTTCTATAGTTTTCAGAGTACAGATCTTTTAGCTCTTTGGTTAGGTTTATTCCTAGGTATCTTACAGTGTTTGGTGCATTTGAATATAGGTTCAATTCCTTGATTTCTCTTTCTGCTACTTCATTTTTGGTGTATGGAGATGTAACAGATTTCTGTACATTAACTTTTTATCCTGTGACTTTACTAAATTTGTGTATCAGTTCTAGCAAGTTTTTGGTGGACTCTTGGGTTTTCTATATACAGTATCACACTATCTGCAAATAGTGAAATTTTGACTTCTTCCTTGCTGATTTGGAAGACTTTATTTCTTTTTGTTGTCTAATTGCTGAGACTAGGACTTCTAGTACTGTGTTAAATAACAGTGGTGAGAGTGGACATCCTTGTCTTGTTCCTGACTGTAGAGGAAAAGCTCTAACTTTTTCCCCATTGAGGATGATATTTGCTGCGGGTTTTTTGTATATTACCTTTATGATGTTCAGGTATGCTTCCTCTAACCTATGCTGTTAAGGGTTTTTTTTGTTTTGTTTTGTTTTTAATCATGAATGGAGTTGAACTTTATCAAAGGTTTTTTCTGCATCTATTGAGAGGATTGTATGGTTCTTATCCTTTCTTTTATTAATGTGGTGTATCATGTTGTTTAATTTCTGAATATTGAACCACATTTGCAGTCCAGGAATAAATCCTACTTGATTATGGTTAATCATTCTTTCAATGTGTCTACTGAATTTGGTTTGCTAGCAGTTTGTTGAGAATTTTTGCATCCATGTTCATCTGTGATATTGGCCTGTAGTTCTCTTTGTCAGTGGAGTCTGTCTGATTTTGGAATCAGGGTAATTTTGACCACATAGAATTAGTTTGGATGTTTTCCTTCCATGTCTATGTTTTGGAATAGTTTGAGAAGAATAGATATTAACTTTTCTTTCAGTGTTTGGTAGAATTCTCTTATTAAGCCATGTAGCCCTGGGCTTTTGTTTGTTGGGAGATTTTTGATTACTGATTCAATTTCTTTGCTGGTTATTGTTATTGTTTCTATTTCTTTCTGTTTCAGTTGTGGTAGTTTATATGCTTCTAGGAATTTGTCCATTTCTTCCAGATTGTCTGATTTGGTGACACATAATTTTTTATAATATTCTCTTATGATTGTATTTCTGTGTGCTGTGATTCATCCTCTCCCATTTGTGTTTTTATTTATTTGGGTCTTTTTTGCTTTTTGAGAATTCTGGCTTGGGGTTTATCAATTTTCTTTTCTTTTTTTTCAAATACTCTTTTTTGTTTGTTTGTTTCTTTTAAATTTTTATTTAAACTCTAGTTAACATATAATCTAATATTGGTTTCAGGAGTAGAATTTAGTGATTCATCACTTACATATCACACCCAATGCTCATCAGAAAAATTGCCCTCTTTAATACCCATCACCTGTTTAGCCTATCTCCCACCCACCTTCCTCCATCAATCTTTAGTTTGTTCACAATATTTAGTAGTCTCTTATTGTTTTGTTTCCCTCTCTCTTTTTTCCTGCTACCCATATATTCATCTGCTTTCCTTTTAAATTTCTTCAAAGGAGTAATTCATTTGGTATTTTTCTTTCTCAGACTGATTTATTTCACTCACCCTAATATACTCCAGCTCTATCTATAGGGTATATCAATTTTATTATTTTTTTCTCAGAATCAGCATCTGGTTTCATTGGTCTGTTCTATTGTCATTTTAGTTTCTATATCATTTATTTCTGCTCTAATCTTTTTATTTCTGTGTTTCTGTTGGCTTTAGGTTTCATTTGATGTTCTTTTTCTAGCCACTTTAGGTTAAGATTATGTTGTTTATTTCAGATTTTTCTTCCTCTTGAGGTAGGTTTGTATTGCTATATACTTCCCTCTTATTACCACTTTTGATGCATCCTAAAGGTTTTGGACCATCGTGTTTTCATTTGTCTCCATGTATTTTTTAATTTCTTCTTTAATTTCCTGGCTGACCCATTCAGTCTTTGTAGTATATTCGTTAAACTCCATGTCTTTATAGTCTTTCCAAATATTTTCTTGTGGTTGACTTCAAGTTTCATAGAATTGTAGTTGGAAAAGTTGCATTATATGATCTCAGTCTTTTTATACTTATTGAGGCATGATTTGTGACCCAGTATGTGATCTCTTCTGGGGAATATTCCATGTGCACTTGAAAAGAATGTATATTCTGCTGCTTTAGGATGAAATGTTCTGAATATATCTGCAAAGTCCATTTATTTCAGTATGTCATTAAAAGCTATTTTTTCCTTATTGATTTTCTGCTTAGATGACCTGTCGATTGATGTAATTGTGGTGTTAAAGCCCCCTACTATTATTTTATTATTCTCAGTGAGTTCCTTGATATTTGCCATTAATTGTTTTATATATTGAGTGCTCCAATTTTGGAGACATAAATATTTACAGTTGTTAGATGTTTTTGTAGGAGAGACCCCTTTATTATGATATAGTGCCACTCTTCATTTTTTTTGTTATAGACTTTGGTTTAAAATCTACTTTGTATGATAGAAATATTGCTACTACAGCTTTCCTTTGACATCCATTTGCATAATAAATATTTCTCCATCCCTTCACTTTCAATCTGCAGGTTTCTTTAGGTCTAAAATAAGTCTCTTTTAGGTAGCATATAGATGGTTCTTGTTTTGTTCTGTTTTTATCAATTCTGACACCCTGTATCTTTTGATTGGAGTATTTAAATAACTTGCATTCAAGGTTTTTATTTTTGGATATGTATTTAGTGCCATTTTCTCATTTTTCTTTTTTCTGGAGGCTTTTTCTGTTCCTTTATAGTTTTTGTCACTTTAAGTCTTTCCTTCCCACTCAAAAGTCCCCTTTAATATGTCTTCAGGGCTGGTTTAGTGGTCATAATTTCCTCTAATTTTTGTTTGTCTGGGAAACTATCTTTCTTTCTATTCTTAATGTTACACTTGTGGGATAGAATATTCTTGGCTGCATATTTTTCCCATTCAACATGTTGAATATATGATGCCACCTTCTTTTGGCTTGCCTTGTTTCTGTGGAGAAATCTACCTTATTGGTCTTCCTTGTAAATTAGGGACTTTGTCTTGGTGCTTTTAGGACTTTTTCTTTGTCATTACATTTTGTAAATTTACCTACAATATGTGTTGGTCTCAACCTGCTTTTGTTGATCTTGATGGGAGTTCTCTGTGCCTCTGGATTTGGATGCCTGTTTCCCTCCCTAGATTAAGAAATTTTCAGCTATTATTTCCTCAAATATACCTTCTGTTCCCTTTTCTCTCTCTTCTTCTGAGAATCCTATGATATGAATGTTATTACATTTGATGGAGTCACTAAGTTTGTTAAGTCTACTCTTATGATTCATCATTCTCCTTTCTCTTGTTCAGCTTCATTATTTTCCATAATTCTATCTTATATACAACATTGTTTCTCTGTTTCTTCCATCCTTGTGGTCATTGCACCCCAGCCAGTTTTGAATCTTAAATATTGCATTTTTTCATTTTTGCCTGATTGGTTTTTAGCTCTTTTATCTTTGCAGTAAATATCTCCCTCGTATCTCCCATACTTTCACAAGCCTGGCAAATATCCCTATGACTGTTGCTTTAAATTCTGTGTCGGGCATATCACTTATATCTGTTTTTACTAGATCCCTTGTCATGACTTTTTCTTGTTCTTTCTTTTGGGATGAATTTCTTTGTCTTGTCATTTTTTTCTAGATCTCTGTCTTCTGTGTTTCAGAAAATCCCATTATATTTCCTTCTCCTTAGAGTAATGGTTGGATGAAGAAGACATCATATAGTGTCCAGGGCCTGGTGCTTCAAGAACGGTTTCTGGTGTGTGCTACATGCACTCTGATGCTGTGCTTTGGCTGTTCTATCCCTCAATTCAGTCACCTACAGAGGTTCTCTTTGCCTACATTGTGAAGTGTTTGAAATTTGTCAGAGTGTGGTCAGTTTTAAGTAGGTGTGCTGTGGTCTGCTTGTGAAATGAAATGTGATGCTATTTCCACTATAACTGAAGCTATGTAGAACTCTGTGGTCAGTAGACATGGTGGGCACATGATTTTGTGTTGATCTTCTGGGGAGGGGGCCCCTGCATTGGCCCTTAGGCATACTTGCTGAGAAAAGTAGTACCAGCAGAGTGCAGGTGATGGGGGGGCAGGACTTGGTGTAAGCAGGTTAGGTAGGGAGTGTTGGTACTGTGTTCCTTACTGAAGTTTGTTTGTGCTGAGGAGTGGGTGAGGGAAATGGTGCCAACAAGCTCCCTTGTCCTCAGAAAGTGGAGTTGGTACTTGCTGCTATCAGCAAAGCCTTTCTAGAAGGACGATTAATTTCCCTTTATGCATCCTAGGTTTTTTTCAAACCATTGTTCTCACACTGTCTCTGGTTTGTGTGCCTGCCTGGTGCTGTGCACTTTGGGTTCTATAGCAGCCAAGCCTGCTGATTTTTAAAACTCAAAATGTTAGGGACCTGGTGTGTTGGGGACCTGTGCTGGTCTTCTGGGGGTGGGTCTCATTGCACTGGAATTGATGTTGGTATGACCCAGAAGAGCTGTGGCTTCAGAGTGCAGGGGCATGGGATTTAAGGCAAATAAGCTAAACAGCCAGTGTCCAGGTTATTTGATCTCAGTGTGTGTTTCTGATGGATAGGGGTGAGAGGAATGGCAACTGGCAGCTCTTTTGTTCCTGGAGAGGCAATGACACCTCTCAAAGATGTGTTTGAAGAAGAGTGAAGAGTTTCTCCCTGTTTGTCTTATGTGATTCTCAGATCATGCCATCTACCCCTGGGTTACCTGCCCGCCTTTTTCCCAGTAGGTCAGTACCCTTACCCTCATGGCTCTATCCCAGCCATGATGCAGACCTCTAAAACTCCAGTGTCTGAGTGCTGGTGTTGAAAATACTTATGAAAATCATACCTTCTCATTTTCTCCGCCAATGGTTTTGAGGAAGTGTTCTTGTGCAATCTCCTGTGCACTCGTCTTTCTCCCATTTCTCCAAAACCAGGGCTCCCTTACCTATGCAGCACCTGTGATCCATTTCTTCCCCTAGTCCATGCGTACAACCTTCCTATTTTTCTCCATGTGGCCTATTCTTTCCCTCTAGTTGTGCAGTTTGTTCATCTGGTCCTCATATCAATTTCTTGAGTGTTCAGAATGATTTGATAATTATCTACCTGTGTAGAAGGGATGAGGCAAGACTAGGGTACTCCTAATATGCTACCATCTTACCTTCACCTATATATAATTCTTAATAATAAAAAAATCACTCCCTTAATTTGACATGCACTCAAATTAAGGGAGTGTGTCAAACAGTAATTCTAAGATCGATGCTAAGAACTCTGTACTTGTGTAAAACTGAAGATCAAGATCACAATTCTGCTCCCATCAGGGTTGAATTTGTAAAAGATTGTATAAAGAATACTGATGCACATAGTAAGTTATAAATTTATATAACTGGATATATCAGCAAGTTATAATGTATTACTATTTTTCTAAAACTCTAGGTAGAGTGAAACATATTGCTGAACATACATTTGTCACTCATCTATTAAGTATGCTATATCACACACACTAAGCCCACTATGTACCTTACCTGCTCATTTACTGTTACTCAAATTTAAACTCTCGGTGTTAACATAGGTGCTACCACTCATTTCCCTCTTTTTCATAGGCTGATGGATATTAAAGAAAAAAGGAAAGCAAATGAAACTTAAAATCAGTTTGTGTGTGAGAATTTTCAGAGCATATCTGTTAATAAAATGTCATTTATAATTTAAACATTATAATAATTTGGACTCAACATAATCATTTTACTGAGGAAAAAGTTCAAAATTTCTTCCACTTACAGCTTTAAGGTCTAACTAAAGATCAAGGGAAATCAGAATTCGGTAGTTTATCTAATCATCACACAAAAATTTAAAACACATGAAAAAAATCATTTCTTGATCTGAGACTAAATGTGCCTATAAATTCAGTGCTATGTAATGTTATTGATTATAGTCAATTTGTCATGATTATTTTTACATGATATGTACTATCATTTGTATATTACTTTCTTAATAATGTTCCTAAAGGTAGAAAACATGTATTTGAAAAAAAATACTTAAAAATTTGGTCTTTTTTTTTTTTAACCAATCAGATGGCTTCCTCCCCCAACCCAGTTTTTAAAATGTAGTAAAATTTTAACATTTATGTAAATATAGGTTCACACATCCTTTTATAGAAGGGTAGGATTTGTGTACATGGTGTCCAAAAGTGCTTAACGTTTTAAGCTCATTATTTATTGCATAAATGACATGACACAATATAAAGTATTAAAAATTAAGCAAGCTGTCATTCCAAGAACAAAGAAACTGCGGCTTAGCTCCGTATTGCTTTTGTTGAAAGGGATGGAGACTAGCACAGTAAAATCCTGGTATCTTCCATGGCTTTCCCTAAAATGCGACTATCTGGTCCTGGAAAATGTGAAGAAATTAAGATTATTAGTATTATTAGTTTATATTGGATATTTCTTTCATTTGCCAGTTAATAAGAGCTCATAATTAGCTGGGGATACCCCCAAATTTGGAAGAGAGGAATAAAGATGAGTTTTCTTTATTTTTCAATTTCTGAGGAATTACAATTGTTCAGAAAGTAACAACACATCCCCAAAAATCTTTAAAGTAAGCTAGTACCCTCTTTCTCTCTTCCTTTGTCTTGGCTCAACTTTAAAAGCAAGGGATCCTAATAATTTTGTTGTAGCTCATTGAATGGAAGGTATTATTTTTCATGTTATATGAGTTATCTACTGCTGCTTAACAAATAGCCCCAAACCTCAGAGTCTTAGAATAAAATAAAATGTATTATCTTAGTTTCTATGGGATCAAAGATCTTTGTGCAATTTACTTGTGTATCTCTGGATCAATGTCTCTCATAAGGCTGCCATCAAAATGTCTTTTTGGGCTGCCATCATTTTAAGGTTCTATGTGAGAGGGCCCATTGACAAGCCCACTAACATGGCTGTTGATAGGCTTCAGGTCTTTGTCATTTAAGATTCTCCATTTAACTCATAACATGACAGCTAGCTTCCCTTGCAGCAATAAAGTAAAAGAAGGATTCTGAAAGGAAGGAACAGTTTTTCTGTAACCTAATTTCAGAAGTGACATCCCATCATTTCTGGAACATTTTATTTGTTGAAAGAAAGATATTAAGTCCAGCCCACACCTAAAATGATGAAACAAAAGTAGATGTGAATATCAAAAGGTGGAGATCACTGGAGGCCATTTTAGAAGCTACATACTACACCTGTATGTTTGTTTGTTTGTTTGTTTTCCAATATTATTTCTTAATCAGCCAGACAATATAGACAACAATATTCTCAATAATGTGGAGAGACAAGATGGTGGGGAACTAAGAGGAGGCACCATTTCAACCTGTACCCTAAAGGGAGCTGATTACCTACCAAAGAACTCTCATCACCCATGAAATCAGCCTGAGATTAGAATTATACATGTCTGGATCTCTACGGGGGCAGAAGATGCCAGTGGGCAGGTAAAGCAGAGTGGGAATATCAGACTGATATTGGAAGATAAACAAAAGGGGGATGGAGCCACCAGAAGTGACCCATTGGAAAATAATACCCCAATAAGAGAGTGTCCTGCAACTGGGGACCAGCATTAACTTGGAGTCGGGTTGAAAGCACTCAAAAAGAGCAAAGGATTGTGGGAGAAATTATGGGAATCGGGGCAGTTAGGGACAGGGGCTTAAGTCGCTGGACCGAGGACAGCCACCCCTGACAATGAGCCAGAGAGAGTGTGGTGAAAAAACCAGGTCTTGGTCCCTGAGACATGAGTGCACCTGAGAGCACCTGGGTGGCGGCTCCCGTGAGAGGCTGGGAGCCTCACCAGCCAGCAGAACCACAGCCATTTTGCACTCTGCACGTGTGAGCCATGCTGTGCTATCAGAGTCTGAGTCATGCCCCACACCTCCCTGAGAGAGGTGCGTGCAGGCACCAGCCCAGCCCTCTCTGACCCGGAAAGTCTGAGTACTCCCGGCCTGGGCCAGCAGTAAAATCTCAGTGTGCTATCACTGCTTGGGACCTCTCTGGTGGTCTGGAGCTGCCCAGACAACCACCTCTGTCCTGGTTTTGGGTACAAGCAGGAGTTCCTGCATCCCCAGGGACCACGACTGGGAACGTGCTCTGCCAGCGGCCAAGGGGGGAATTTATGTGCTCTGGAGCACCCGGTGGGGAACAGATTGAGGCTTCTCTCTGAGAGGGAGGTCTGGGTGCAGTTCGCTTTCCTCTAAACCTCCCAAAACCATCAAAAGCTGTCAAGGTGAGAGAAAACAAATGAACAAACAAACAAAAAAACCTCCAGAGAACAAAAGCCTGAAAAACCGGTTTCCTTACAGCCCACTCCCTTGAGGGGGGTGGGAGGACTTATATCAGGAAACACTCCATGAAAATCCACGTGGCAGGCCCCTCCCCCAGAAAGCCAACCAGAAAAGAAAAAGAAAAAAAAGAAAGAAAGAAGAAAAAAGAAAAAAAAAAAGACAACAACCACCACTACTTCATAGATACATTTATTTTTGATTCATTCCCACTATTTTGCTTCATTTTTATTTTTATAGATAATTTTTAACCTGCTTATCATCAAAGTGAGATGTCCAGTACATCAAATTCCATAATAACATTTTAACCTGAAATTTTTGATACATATATCCATGTTTTTCTTTTGCTTTTCCATTTTTCAATTTTTTAAAATTTTAGTTTAGTTTTGTTTAGCTTATTCTTTTTTATTTTTATTTTTTAATATTCATGTAGAGTTAAACTTCAAGGTATTCCCTTTCCCCAATCAATGCTACCCCTAAAGTAAACCGACTTTTAATGCTCCTTTATCAGAGGAAAGTTGAGTCCTTTAACAAAGATATCAAGATACATCCAGGAAGAATCAAAATAATCTTCCTCCCCCACACTGAGAATTTATAACCACTCTCCCATCTTTTTCTTCCGCCAGTTTTTCTGTGTATTTGTGTTTGTCCTGGTAGTATAGAAATCTTATACTTCGGGTTCTTTTTGATGAGGTTCTTTTTGTTTTGCTTTTATATATATATATATTTTCCTCTTGTCATCTACTTTTATCAGTCTTTTTGTTTGTCTGTTTTTGTTTGTATACTTCATATATCTTACCTTGGGGCCCATTTGGGCTGGGCCTTCTCTTTTATTTTATCTTTCTTTTTTCCCCTCTCTCTCCCTCTTTTTTTTTTTCTCTCTTTCCTTTTTCTTTTGTTTGGGTGGGGACACTTGATTGCTCAGAAGCATTCCAGGGTGCACCTTGCCTGCACGATGGTTGATACATTCAGCTACATCCGTTCAGCCATCTCTCACCAAAATGACCAGGAGTAGGAATGCCCAACAGAAGAAAAATTCAGAGGATGGCTATGAACATAGACAATATGTCGGAAAGGGAATTCAGGCTAACAATGATCCAGGCAATAGCTAAGTTGGAGAAAGCCATGGATGACAAAATGGAATTGATTAAGGCAGAACTGAAAGCCACCAGGGATGATGTTCACAATGTTCTCAGTGAGTTCCAATCGAATTTAAATTCTCTAAAAGCTAGGGTAACTGAGACAGAAGATAGAATTAGTGATTTGGAGGATAAACAGATAGAGAGAAAGGGTCAGGAGGAAGCCTGAAAAAAACAGCTTAAAAGCCACGGAAAGAGAATTAGGGGAATAAATGACGCCATGAAACCTTCCAATGTCAGAATTATTGGAATCCCTGAAGGGGAAGAGAAAGAAAGAAGTCTAGAAGATATAGTGGAAAAAATTCTCCATGAAAATTTTCCCAATCTCACGAATAGAACCAGCGTTCATGTACTAGAGGCAGAACAGTCTCCCCCTGAGACTATAGAATCTCAAAAGTCCTCGAGACACCTGATAGTAAGAATGAGGAATCATAATTGTAGAGAAACTCTCTTGAAAGCAACTAGATCAAAGAAGCTCCTTATGTACAGAGGAAAGCCCATCAGGATAATGTCAGACCTGTCCACAGATACCTGGCAAGCCAGAATGGGCTGGCAAGACATATTCAGGGCACTAAATGAGAAGAACATGCAGCCAAGAATACTTTATCCAGCAAGACTGACCTTCAAAATGGATGGAGTTTCCAAGACCGGCAAGGCTTAAAAGAGTATGTGACCATCAAGCCGACACTGCAGGAAATATTAAGGGGGGTTCTATAAAAGAGGAAAAATCCTAAGAATAGCACTGAACAGAAATATGGAGACAATCTACAGAAAGAAAGACTTCAAAGGTAACACGATGTCAATAAAAACATATCTATCAATAATCACTCTCAATGTGAATGGCCTAAATGCACCCATAAAACGGCACAGGGTTGTAGATTGGATAAAATGACAGGACCCATCCATATGTTGTCTACAAGAGACCCATTTTGAACCTAAAGATACACCCAGACTGAAAGTGAAGGGATGGAGAAGCATCTTTCATGCCAATGGGCCTCAAAAGAAGGCCAGGGTAGCGATTCCCATATCAGATAAGTTAGTGCCCTGAATATGTCTTGCCATCCCATTCTGGCTTGCCAGGTTTCTGTGGACAGTTCTGACATTATAAACTAAAGACTATAGTCAGAGATACAGAAGGACACTGAATAATTCTTAAAGAGACTATACACCAAGATGATCTAATAATTGTAAATATCTATGCCCCCAATATGGGAGCAGCCAATTACATAAGAAAGGTATTAATCAAGAAAGAGTCATATTGATATGAATACAAAAAAAGAAGGAGATCTTAACTCACCTCTCTCAGTAATAGATCATTGAAGCAGAAAATCAATAAAGAAACAAGAGCATTGAATGACACATTGGACCAGATGGACCTCATAGATATATACAGAACATTCTACCCTAAAACAACAGAATACTCATTCTTCTCAAGGGCACATGGAACCTTCTCCAGAATAGACCACATACTAGGTCACAATTCAGGGCTCAACCAATACCAAAAAATGGAGATTATTCCCTGCATATTCTCAGATCACAATGCTTTGAAATGGGATCTCAGTCACAAGGAAAAGTTTGGAAGGAACTCAAACACCTGGAAGTTAAAGACCCCCTTTCTTAAGAATGCTTGGATCAACCAGGAGATCAAAGAAGAACTTAAACAATTCATGGAAACCAATGAAAATGAAGACACTTCGGTCCAAAACCTATGGGATACAGCAAAGGCGGTCCTAAGGGGGAAATACATAGCCATCCAAGCCTCCCTCAAAAAAATTGAAAAATCCAGAATACTCCAGTTGTCTCTACACCTTAAAGAACTGGAGAATCAACAACAAATTAAGCCAACTCCACACACAAGAAGGGAAATAATCAAGAATAGAGCAGAGATCAAGAGACAGAAACTAGAGATACAGTAGAACACATCAATGAAACTAGAAGCTGGTTTTTTGAAGGAATCAATAAGATCAAGAAACCATTGGACACACTAATCCAAAAGAAAAGAGAGAAAGCTCAAATTCATAAAATTATGAATGAAAAGGGAGAGATCACAACTAACACCAAGGAAGTAGAAACAATCATCAGAAGTTATCATCAACAGTTATATGCCAATAAGTTAAGCAACCTAGATGAAATGGATGCATTCCTGG
>NW_019154151.1:3296238-3297225 GCF_002288905.1 Enhydra lutris kenyoni | reverse complement strand
TAAAAGGGAGAGATCACAACTAACACCAAGGAAGTAGAAACAATCATCAGAAGTTATCATCAACAGTTATATGCCAATAAGTTAAGCAACCTAGATGAAATGGATGCATTCCTGGAAAACGATAAACTCCCAAAATTGAACCAGGAAGAAATTGACAACCTGAATAGACTGATATTTAGTAACGAGATTGAAGCAGTGATCAAAAACCTCCCCCCCAAAACAAGAGCCCAGGACCTGATTGATTCCCTGGGGAATTCTACCAACCTTTCAAGAAGAAATAACACCTAGTCTCCTGAAGCTGTTTGAAAAACGTGAAGCAGAAGGAAAACTTCCAGACTCTCTTTTTTTTTTTAACGATTTTATTTATTTGATATGAAGAGAGTGAGTATGAAAGGGGCGAGGAGCAGAGGGAGAAGCTGGCTCCCTGATAAGCAGAGGGCCTGAAGTGGGACTTGATCCTGGGATTCCAGGATCATGACCTGAGCCCAAGGCAGCTGTTTAAACAACTGAGCCACCCAGGTGCCCTTCCAGACTCTTTTTATGAACCCAGCATTACACTGATCACCAAAGCAGGCAAAGACCCCACCAAAAAGGAGAATTTCAGACCAATATCCCTGATGAATATAGATGCTAAGATTCTCAACAAGATCCTAAGAAACAGGATCCAACAGCACATTAAAAAGATTATCCACCATGACCAGGTGGGATTCATCCCTGGGTTACAAGAATGGTTCAACATTTGCAAATCAATCAATGTGATAGAAAAATTCAATAAGAGAAGAGAGAAGAACCACATGGTCCTCTCAATTGATGAAGAAAAAGCATTTGACAAAATCCAGCATCCGTTCCTGATTAAAACGCTTCAAAGTATAGGGATAGAGGGAACATTCCTGAACTTCATAAAATCTATCTATGAAAGACCCACAGCAAATATCATCCTCAATGGGAAAAAGCTTGCAGCCTTCCCGTTGAGATCAGGAACACGAC
>NW_019154151.1:3257714-3286238 GCF_002288905.1 Enhydra lutris kenyoni | reverse complement strand
TCACAGACCTGTACCCCTGGGGATAAAAATATATGTTTAAAAAAATAAATAAAATTTGAATTAAAAAAAATTGTTAGATCTTCTTGTTGGACAGACCCTTTAAGTATGAAATAGTGTCTTTTCTCATCTCTAATTATACTCTTTGGTTTAAAATCTAAGTGATCTGATATAAAGATTGCCACCCCAGCTTTCTTTTGATGGCTATTAGCATGATAAATGGTTTTCAACCCTGTCACTTTAAATCTGGGGTTGTCTTTTGGTTTAAAATGAGTTTCTTGCAGACAGCATATCAATGGTTCTTATTTTTTTATTCATTCTGATACCCTATGTTTTTTGATTGGAGCATTTAATCCATTTACATTCAGGGTAACTTTAAAAGATATGAATTTAGTGCCATTGTGTAGCCCATAAGGTGACTGTTAATGTATATTGTCTCTGTTCCTTTCTGGTCTACTATTTTTAGTGTCTCTCTTTGCTTAGAGGACCCCTTTCAATATTTCCTGTATTTCAATATTTCCTGGCTTGGTGTTTACAAATTCTTTTAGTGTTTGTTAGTCCTGGATGCTTTTTATCTCTCCTTCTATTTTCAGTGATAGCCTAGCTGGATATAGTATTCTTGGCTGCATATTTTTTTTTTTTTTTTTGTTCAGTGCTCTGAATATATCATGCCAGTTCTTTCTGGCCTACCAGGTCTTTGTGGATAAGTCTGCTGCCAATCTAATATTTTTACCATTGTATGTTACAGACTTCTTTTCCCCAGCTGCGTTTGGGATTTTCTCTTTGTCGGTAAGACTTGTAAATTTTACTGTTAGATGACGGGGTGTGGACCTATTCTTATTGATTTTGAGGGGGGTTCTCTGCATCTCCTGGATTTTGATGCTTGTTCCCTTTGCCATATCAGGGAAGTTCTCTCCTATAATTCTCTTCAATATACCTTCTGCTCCCCTCTCTCTTTCTTCTTCTTCTGGAATCCCAATTATTCTAATATTGTATTGTCTTATGGTATCAGTTATCTCTCGAATTCTCCCCTCATGGTCCAATAGTTTGTCTCTCTTTTGCTCAGCTTCTTTATTCTCCATCATTTGGTCTTCTATATCACTAATTCTCTCTTCTGCCTCATTCATCCTAGCAGTAAGAGCCTCCATTTTTGATTGCACCTCATTAATAGCTTTTTTAAAAAATTTCAACTTAGTTAGATTTTAGTTCTTTTATTTCTCCAGAAAGGGCTTTATTTGTCCAGACAGTGTTTTTCTAATATCTTTCATGCCTTTTTTGAGCCCATCTAGCATCTTGAGAATAGTCATTCTGAACTATATCTGACATATTACCAATGTCCACATTGATCAAGTCCCTAGCCTTCGGTACTCCAACTTGTTTTTTTTTGGTGGTGAGTTTTTCCACCTTGTCATTTTATCTAGATAAGAATATATGAACAAGAGAATAAAATGCTAAAAGGGTGTCAGGGACCCCAGAAAATGTACACTAACCAAATCAGAAGAGACCCCAAATCAGGGGGAGAAGAAAGGGTGTATAAAGAAGTTTAAAAAATTTAAAAAAAAATAAATATATATATTTAAAAATTTTAATTAACTTGCAAAACTAAAGGATCATGGGGAGAAAGCCAGGAATTCCTTGCCTTGCTTTCCCTTCCTCTGGAATTCCGCTGTTCTTCTTGATTAATGAGCTTGGTCTTGGCTGGATGTTCTTGCTGATCTTCTGGAGGAGGGGCCTGTTGTAGTGATTCTCAAATGCCTTTGCCCAAGGTGGAATTGCCCCGCCATTGCCAGGGGCTGGGCTAAGTAATCTGCTCGTGTTCATTCTTGGGAGCCTTTTTTACCTGAATGCTTTCCGTAGAGCTCTGGAGGATGGGAATGTAAAGTGGCAGCCTCCCAATCTCTGGCCTTGAGGAGCAGAGAGCTCAGAGTCCCACTCCTCAGTGTGCCCTCAGAGAAAAGTGCTCAATCATTTCCATCTCCCTGGTCTCTGGCTGCTCTCTGAACTCACCCAGCCTTTGACAGAGCACTTCTGTCTCTGGCACACAGCCCCGTTTGGACTCTTCAAACCCAGCAAATCTTGCCTCTCTGCTCTTCCGGTGGATGAAGGTTGGTCTCACTCGATCTTCCTCTTGTGGGTACCTGCTGTAAGAGCAGTGGTCTGCCTGTGTCACAGATCACAGTTAAATGTAACCTCGAGCTGAGAGCTCTCTCCTTGGCTCCGTCTCTGTAGCCAGCTTCCCCGGTCTAATCCCTGGGAGCTCTGCTATGCTCAGACATACCTGATCCTTCTGTGACCCCATGGGACCTGAGACCACACTGTCCCCACAAGGGCTTCACGCCCGCTTAGATTCTGCAGCAATGCTCCTCATTGGAGCAAACTTTTACAAGTTCGAATTTTGTGCTCTGTTGCTCTACCACTTGCCAGGAGCTGGCCCTTCCCCACTGCAGTCTACCTTCCTGTCCCTTCGGATTCACTTCACACATCCTACATTTCAGAAGGTGGTTGATTTTCTGTTTCTCAAATTGTTGTTCTTCTCTTTGATCTCTTGTTGGGTTTGTAGGTGTTACAGTGGTTTGATAACTATCTAGCTGAACTCCTGCGACCTGATGTCCTCTCAGTCTGCTACTCCTCTGCCATCTTGACTCCTCCACCCATGTTTCTACATTTTGAAACAGCTTTAGGAGAATAGGTATTATTTCTTCTTTGAATGTTGGGTAGAATTCCCCAGGAAATCTCTTAGGTCGCTGGCTCTTCTTTTTTTGGGAGGTTTTTAATCATTGTTTCAATCTCATTACTAGATATTGGTCTATTCAAATTGTCAATTTCTTCCTGATTCAGTCTTGGAAGTTTATAGGTTTCCAGAGATGCATCCATCTCTTGTAGGTTGCTTAACTTATTGGCATATAACTGTAGATAATACTTTCTGATTGTTTCTATTTCACTGGGTTTAGTCGCGATCTTTCCCCTTTAATTCCCAATTTTATTAATTTGGGTACTCTCTCTTTTCTTTTGGATTAGTTTGGCCAGCAGTTTCTCAATCTTATTAATTAAAAAAAAAAAAAACAAACAGCTTCTAGTTTCGTTGATGTGTTGTGCTGTATCGCTAGTTTCTATATCATCGATCTCTGTTTTAATCTTGATTATTTCTCTTCTTGTGCATGGATTTGGCTTAATTTGTTGTTGATTTTCCAGTTCTTTAAGGTATAAAGAGAGCTGGTGTATTTTGGATTTTTCAATTTTTTCGAGTGAGGCTTGGATGGCTATGTATTCCCCCCTTAGGACAGCCTTTGCTATATCCCATGGGTTTTGGACTGATGTGTCTTCATTCTCATTGGTTTCCATGAATTGTTTAGGTTCTTCTTTGATTTCCTGGTTTATCCAAACATTCTTTAGTAGCGTGATCTTTAGTTTCCAAGTGTTTGAATTCCTTCCAAACTTTTTCTTTTGGTGGAGTACCAGTTTCAAAACATTGTAGTCTGAGAATATGCAGGGAATAAACTCCATCTTTTGGTATTGGTTGAGCCATGATTTGTGACCCAGTATGTGGTCTATTCTGGAGAAAGTTCCATGTGCACTTGAGAAGAATGAGTATTCTGTTGTTTTAGGGTGGAATGTTCTGTATATATCTATGAGGTCCATCTGGTCCAATGTGTCATTCAAAACTCTTGTTTCTTTATTGATTTTCTGCTTAGATGATCTATTACTTTGAGTGGCGTGTTAAGATCTCCTAAAATTAATGTATTCATATCAATATGATTTTTTATTTTGATTAACAGTTGGCTGCTCGCATATTAGGGGCATAAATATTTACAATTGTTACATCTTCTTGGTGGATAGACCCTGTAAGAATGATGTAGTGTCCTTCTTTTTCTCTGACTACAGTCCTTTGATAATATCTAATTTATCTGATATGAGAATCACTATCCCAGCTTTCTTTTGAGACCTATTGGCATGAAAGATGGTTCTCCATCCCTTCACTGTCAGTCTGGATGTATCTTTAGGTTCCAAATGCGTCTCTTGTAGACAGCATATGGACGGGTTCTGTTTTATCCAATCTGTAACCCTGTGCCATTTTATGAGAGCATTTAGGCTCTTCTCATTGAAAGTGATTATTGAAAGATACATTTTTATTGACATCATGTTGCCTGTGAAGTCCTTGTTTCCACAGATTGTCTCTGTAAATTTCTATTCTATGTCACTCTTGGTTTTTTTCTTCTTTTATAGAACCCCCTTCATATTTCTTGTAGTGCCAGCTTGGTGGTCACATACTCTTTTAAACCTTGTTGGTCTTGGAAGCTCTTTATCTCTCTATCCATTTTGAATGTCAACATTGCTGGATAAAGTATTCTTGGCTGCATGTTCTTCTCATTTAGTGCCTTGAATATGTCTTGCCAGCTCTTTCTGGTTTGCCAGGTTTTTGTGGAAAGATCTGACATTTTTCTGATGGACCTTCCTCTGTATGTAAGGAATCTCTTCCCCTTAGCTGTCCTCAAAGCTCTTGTCTAGAGTTATGATTCATCAGTTTCAGAATCATGGCCCTTGAGGTCTTTGTAGATTCCTTGATCCTGGGCAGGGGGAGGGGGGAATGTTTTTTCTGCCTCTAGGACAAGAACGCTTGATCCATTCCCCTGACTGGGAAAGTGTTCGTCCAGAATTTGTTCAACTATATCTTCTAGTCTTCTCTCTTTCTCTACCCCCCTCAGCGTTCCCAATAATTCTGACTTTGGATCATTTCATGGTGTCATTTATTTATCTAATTCTGTTTTCTTGGCTTCTAAGCTGTTTTTTACATGCCTCCTCCTGATCCTTTTTCTCTATCAGTTTGTCCTCTAGATCACTAATTCTATCTCTTGCCAGCTTACCCAAGTTGTTTGAATATTTAGATTAGATTGGATCTCTTTGATAGCATTTTTAATTTCTGCCAGGTTGGCTCTCATTTCTGCCCTTAGGGATTCTACGTTGTCACTAACAGTTTTCTCCAACCCAGCCATCGCCTGGATAATTGTTACCTTGAATTCCCTTTTTGACATACCGTTTATGTCTATACCCAATAGTTCTGTGGCAGAGGGCACAGTCTGAATTTTTCCTTTGTTGGGTGTTCCTTTTGGTGAGAGGTGGTTGGGGGACGTATAGCTGAATGTATCAACCACCATCCAGGAAAGCTGCACCCTGGAATGTTGGAGCTATCAGAAGTCACCACCAAAAAGAACAACAACAACAACAAGAACAAACAAAACAAAAAAGAAAGAAAGAAAAAAAGAGAGAGAAAAAAGGGAGAAAATCCAGTCAGAATGAGCCCTAAAAGTAAGATTTATGAGGTATATTAAGAAAAATGGTCAAACAAAAAGGCCAACAAAAATAAATGGCAAGAAAAAAAAAAAGGAACCCAGCCAAAATGAACAACAAGAATAAGATTTATATAATCCCAGAAGAAAAACAAATACACAGAAACACTGACATAAGAAAAAGATCAGAAGGTGGTTATAAATACTTGATGTGGGTGAGGAAGTTTATTTTGGTTCTTTCTTGGTGTATCTTGATATCTTTGTTAAAGGACTCAACTTTCCAGAGATAAAAGGAGATTAAAACTGCTTTATATAAAGGGGTAGTATTGATTAGGGAGAAAGGATTACCTTGAAGCTCATATGTATATGTATATTAAAAAGAAAAAAAAAGAAAAGAAAAAGAAAAGCACAGGTATATGTATGAAAAAGTTCAAATTAAAAGGTTATTATGGAATATGTTGTTTTAAACCACTAGTTATACTGGTAAATACATTAAAAAAATTAAAGGAACAAAAATTGTGAGAATGAATTTAAAAAAAAGTTGTATCTATGAAATATACAGGTTTTAGGGCAATACTGGCTTAATATATTTTTTTTTCCCCTGATAGGGTTTTACAGTTTTATGTTTACCTTGTGGTGGTTGTCCTCTTGTTCTTTTGGCTTGGCTTGGGGGAGAGGCCTGCTGTGTTTCTTTTCACTCAGTCTTGCTTGGATTGAGTCATTCTGCTCCTGTGAAGGGGCTGGGCTCTGTGGAAACCGGTTTTTCTGGCTTTTGTTCTCTGGAGGTTTTTGTTTTTTGGTGGCTTTTTGTGGCTTTCCAGAGGTGTAGTGGAAAGGAAACTGCACCCAGACCTCCACCTCAGAAAGAAGGCTCAGTCTGCTCCCTTCTGAGTGGTTCAGAAAACACAGACTCCCCCTCTGCAAACTCCGCTGAACAGTGCAAACTCCCACAGGCATTGTGCACTCCTTGTCACGGTCTCAGTAGTCGCCTGAGGCTCCTTCTTGTCTCTGCACCCCTGTGCCAGTATAACCATGAGTGATATTAGTCCAGGGAGCCCACTTCTGGTGGCTGCCTTTACCAGGACTGCTGTCTGGGGTCCAGGCCCATGCAGGGTGGGCTCAGACCCCACAGTCACACAGGTCGCAGAAGGCTGCCACCAGGGATCCCAAACAGAGAGCATGCTGGGTTTTCCCAGGCACAGGCTGGGAGTGTCCAGACCCTCAGCTGGTGGCAGAAGGCCACAGTCCTAAGGAGCACCAGCTGGCACCCACACCAAGCTCTCTCAGGCACGGACAGGTGGTGCTCAAACCCTGTGGTTGCTCAGGCATGCAGAGCACAGAAGGCTGTGGACCTAAAGAGTGCTGACTGGGGCCCACACCAGATTCCCTCATGTGTGGGCAAGAATGTGCCCAGCTGAGTGGTGGTGCAAGCAGTGGAAGGCAGGGGGCTCAGGGTCCACAGATTGGAGGCTCTGCTGCTCTCTCTCTGACCATGGGTGGTTGCTGGTGGTCGCTGTCCCCTGTCCAAGGTCCAGGCCCGTGCCTGTTACTGCCCTATTCCACTAGTTGCCTCTTAATATCTTTTGCTCTTTTTGAGTGCCTTCAACCAGACTCCAAGTTAATGCTGGTCCCCAACCACAGGGCACTTTCATATAGAGGTATTACTTTCCAATGTGTCGCTTCTGGTGGTTCCCTCCCTCTTCTGCTTGCCCTCCATATCAGCCAGAGCATTCCCACTCTGCTTTACCTCTCCACTGATGTCTTCTGTCCCCACACAGGTCCAGAAGTGTATAATCTTTCATCTCAGGTTGATTTCATGGGTTTTCAGAGTGTTCTGGTAGATATTTAGTTCATTTTAGGAGACCGGTTGAAACAGCATTTCCAACTTCTCTGCAATCTGTCCCTCCTCCTCCTCCACCTATACTTTTAGTAACTCTTTAAGCATAGTCCAAAGCAGTCAGTTTTGAATTTCTTTGAAGTCTACTGTTTTATTTTTGAAATTGCATTGTGCATGTCTGCTATCTTTGAAACCTATACAAAGATCGAAAGAACCTCATCAGGCTAATATGTATATTCCATGAATAAAAATAAGACATGGTGGCTTTCTTTTCTTTTGTTCATTGACTCCCACCATTACCACCCCCACCCCCCCCCAGCTTTTTCAAATAAGGAGAATATTCTTGGTTCCAAGAGTGAATTACTTGTCAAGCATATTAATAGGGACATCAAATTATTTCATCTGGAAGATGGGCAACAAAGTGTCAAAATACAAGGCAGCCAAATCTGATATATGAATGTTCAATTTATCTACTATTACATAGAACATTGTAAATAGTCTTGTTTGGATTTCTGCTCTTATAAGGGCCCTTTTACCACTGGCAGAAGTGACTTCTCTTATTTTAATTTTTTTATTTGTTTGTTTTTAAGGAGCAGGGATATTTGTACCTTTATCATAGTATGAAGAAAGTAGAGGAATGCCTAGGTGTCTCAGTCAGTTAGACATCTGATTCTTGATTTTGGCTCAGGTCATTATCTCAGCATTGTGAGATCCATCCCTCTGTTCGGCTCCACTCTACTCTGGGTGTAGATCCTGCTTAAGATTCTCTCCCTCTCCCTTTTTCCCTGTCCCTGCTCATGCACATGTGCATGCTCTCTCAAAAAACAATATAGATAAAAAAGAAAGTAGAAAATGATGAGAAGAAACATATTTTTTTTCATTATATACTTTTGGTAACAGTTTATTGAGAGATAATTCAGATGTAATATAATTCACCTTTATAAAGTGTACAATCTAGGGGGAAGCCTAGGAAGACAGCAGAGTATGAGGACCTTAAGCTCACATATAGCACATTTACAACCACATATCATCCACATCCAAGTCAATAAGGTGGAGAGCAATCCAAGAGCCGCCAAAAACACTCCAAAGTAAATATAGAGAAGAAGCTGCATCTGAAAGGTTGGGAAGTTCAGAAAGGCAGAGGAAGGATGCTTCAAGGAGAGATGGAGTTGTGCAGAAGGAGACAGTAGAGAAATGAGCCTTCAGATGAAGGAGCTCACACAGGGAAGACAAATTCCCATAACAATTAGCTTTAAAAACCAGAGGGTTGAATTCCAAGGGTTCTAAAGCCAATGGGACTTGGAGCCTGGAGCTTTAAGTCAGTTGACTCACTACTGAATGAGTGGGAAGTGGAGTGATAGCTAGTTTGCAGCCTTAAAAGAGACAGAAGCCTGTGTGGAGAGGCAACATAAAAATGACAGTCAACACAATGCTGAGGAAAATGGCATTCAAATCTGTTCATACTGATTTCAAAAATGTTGGGGGAGTTCTCCAAAAATGAGGCAACTGGCAGGCACCATTTTCCTCCCCTGCCTCTTCTCCAAAAATGAGGCAACTGGCAGGCACCATTTTCCTCCCCTGCCTCCAGTGTAAACACAGACCCTACAGGAGTTAGAGATGTACAGACACTTATAGCCTCAGCCAAGGGCTCAGGCCAAATTTTGTTAATGCTGCATCCATGCCCTGTCCAACTCCCAGGTGAGCTGCTGATGCATACCCTGCCCTCCTGCAGTGCAGCATAGCACCCAGCCATGCATTCAGAACCACCTTCATGTGCTTGCCCCAGCTGTGCCCAGCTATTGTCATGTGCTATGCCCAGTCTTGTGCCATGGCCTGTCCCAACCTGTCGTCCCCAGCTGCTGCAGTGTTTTGAGGTATATAGCACAGGACTAGTGGCCCAACACAAATTTTACTAACACTAAGATCCTGCTCCCAAGTCTTCCAGCAAGCGCATTCCCTCAGAACTGGCCTGCCTTGGTCCAACAAACACCAGAGAAAAATCATACCTCACAACAGGCACAGAGTCAGTACAAACGGCTGTACTCAAAGAAAAAGTGACTCAGACACAGCAAAAAGGCATAAGCAACAAACAAAAGATACTCTCCTAAAGTGCCAGTTTCTGGTGAGCAGGGGACACTGTACTTTATGACACCCAGGATGTCTTCTTCATAACGTCACTATTTTCTAGAACAGAAGACATAACTAACTTTCTTAACACAGATGCAGAGAGGCAGACAAAATTAAGAGATGGAGAAATTTATCCCATATGAAAGAACAGGACAGGGCCTCAGCCAGAGATCTAAGAGAAACATATATAAGTAACGTGCTTCATTGAGAATTTAAAGCAATGATCCTAACATTACTCACTGGATTTGAGGAAAGTGTAGACAACATGAATAAGATCCTTCACTAAGAGATAAGGAATAACATAGCAGACATAAAAAGCTCAATAAATGAAATGAGAAACACACTTGATGGAATGAACAGCAAGATGGAAGAAGCAGAGGAACAAATTAGTGACCTAAAACACAGAGTAATGTAATATAGTCAAGCTGAACAAAAGAGAGAAAAAAGAATTATGCAGAATGAGAATAGACTTAGGGAAATCAGTGCCTACATCAAATGTTATAACATTCATATAAGAGTCCCAGAAGGACAAGAGAGAGAAAAGGGGGCAAATTTATTTGAAGAAATAATAGCTGAAAACTTCCCTAATCTGGGGAAGGGAACATATACCGAGATACAGGAGGCACAGAGAACCCCCATCAAAATCAACAAAAGCAGACTTATCCTAATTAAATTTCCAAATATAGCAGGAAAGAAAATATTTGAAAAGCAGCAGGGCAAAAGAAGTTACAAACTTACCAGGGGAAACCCATAAGGCTAGCTGTAACTTTTTAACAGAAACTTTGCATGCCAAAGGAGAGTAGAATGATATATTCAAAGTGTAGAATGGGGGAAAATCTGCAGCAAAGAATACTTATACAACAAGACTATCATTACGAATAGAGGATGACAAAGAATTTCCCAGACAAACAAAAACTGAAGGAGTTCATGACCATTAAAGCAGCCTTAGAAGAAATTTTAAAGGGGACTCTTTGAAAAGGAGAAACAAAAAAATGACAGTGTAAAGGTGAAAAAGACAAAATCAGTAAAAATGAATATTTTTGTAATATCAGTCAAAGTAATCACAAAATAAAAGAATTTAAAATATAACAAATATACCTAAAACGTGGGGAGGAGACATGTAAAGAATGGGATAAAACTTATATGATCAGCAACTAAATATAGACTGCTATATGCAGAAGAGTTTATATAGAAACATAATGGTAACTATATCTCAGAAACCACTAATATAAATACAAAGAATAAAGAGAAAGAAATCCAAATATATCATAGAGAGAATAAGAGAAACATTAAAGAAAGACAAGAAGTGATTAGAGAAAATCTTCAGAAACAATCACAAAACAAATGATAAAATGAAAATATATACATATCTTCCAATAATTACTTTGATTGTAAATGTATTAAATACTACAATCAAAAGACATAAGGTGTCAGAATGGATTAAAAAAATAACCTATCTATGGGACGCCTGGGTGGCTCAGTTGGTTGGACAACTGCCTTCAGCTCAGGTCATGATCCCGGAGTCCTGGGATCGAGTCCTGCATTGGGCTCCCAGCTCCATGGGGAGTCTGCTTCTTTCTCTGACCTTCTCCTCACTCATGCTCTCTCTCACTGTCTCTCTCTCAAATAAATAAATAAAATCTTTAAAAAAAATAACCTATCTATATGCTGCTTACATGACACTCATTTTAGACCTAAAGACACCTGTAGATTGAAAGTGAGGGGCTGGAGATATATTTATCAGCCAGCTGGATTTCAAAAGAAAGCTAAGGTAGCAATACTTATATTGGAAAAAAATAGACTTTAAAACAAAGACTGTAATAAGAGACAAAGAGGGACATTATATAATAATAAAATGGACAATCCAATAAGAAGATATAACACAATTGCAAATCTGTATTCACCCAACATAGGAACATCCAAATTCATTAAAACAATAGCAAAAATAAAGGAACTAATGGGCAATAATACAATAAGAGTAGAGAATTATAGTAGGGGACACCTGACATACATCAATGGACAGATCATTTAGATAGAAAATCAACAATGAAGCAATGGCTAGACCAGATGGTTCTAACAAATATATTCACAACATACCATTCTAAAGCAGAATAGATATTCTCTTTAAGTACACATCGAACATTCTCCAGAATAGATCCTATAATAGGCCACAAAACTGGCCTCAAGAAGATGAAATTCAAGAAGATCAAAGTCATACCTACATCTTTTCTGACCACAACACTACGAAGCTACAAGTCAATCATAAGAAAAAATCTAGAAAAACCACAAATACAAGAAAGTTAAATAACATGCTACTAAACAATGAGTGGGTCAACCAGGAAATATAAGAAGAAATAAAAAAGTACATGGAAACAAATGAAAATGAAAACACAATGGTCTAAAATCTCTGGGATGCAGAAAAGCAGTTATAAGACAAAAGCTTATAACAATACATGCCTATCTGAAGAAGCAAGAACAACCTCAAATAAACAACCTAAACTTATACCTAAAGGAGTTAGAAAGAGAACAAGAAATGAAGCTTAAAGCCAGTAGAAGAAAGGAAATAATAAAGATTAGAGCACAAGTAAATATTATAGAAACAACAACAACAACAACAGAACAGAACAGATCAATGAAACCAGGAGATTTTCTTTAAAAAACTCAATAAAATTGAATAAACTCTAGCCAGAGTTATCAAGAAAAAAAGAAAAAAAGATTAAATAAAACCATAAATGAGAGAAGAGAAATCACAACTAAAACCACACAAACACAATTATAATAGCATATTATGAAAAATTACACTAACAAATTGGATAATGTAGAATAAATGGATAAATTCCTAAAAACATATAAGCTACCAAAACTGAAACAGGAAGAAATAGAAAATTTAGCACACTGGTATGCAGGAAATCAGTTGAATCAGTAATCAAAAACCCCAAAACCAAAATTCAAGGAACAGATGGCTTCACAGGTGAATTTCACCAAGCATTTAAAGAAGAGTTAATACCTATTCATCTCAAACTACTTCAAAAAGTCTAAAAGGAAGGAAGACTTCCAAATTATTTCATAAGGCCAGTATTATATTGATACCAAAAGCTGATAAAGACACCACTAAAAATAGAACTATAAGCCATTTTCCCTGATGAACACACATACAAATATCCTCAAGCAAATATTAGTCAACTAAATTCAACAACATATTTTAAAAAGTCACTCACCATGATCAAGGAGATGTATTTCTGGGATGAAAAGGTGGTTCAATATTTGCAAATCATTCAGTGTAATACATAACATCAATAGGAGAAAGGATAACCATATGATCATTTCAGATACAGAAAAAAAATTGACAAAGTATAACATCGATTAATGATTAAAACTGTCAGTGATGATACCTCAACATTATGAAGGCCATATATGAAAAACCCATAGCTAACATCATCCTTCAATTGTGAAAAAACTGAGAGCTTTGCCCCTGAGGTCAGGAACAAGACTAAGATGTCCACTCTCCTCACTTCTTTTCAAGATAGTACTGGAAGTCCTAGCCACAGCAATAAGACAACAAAAAGAAATAAAATGCATCCATGTTAGTAAGGAAGAAACAAATCTTTCATTGTTGGCAAGTAACATGAAACACTCCACCAAAAACTGCTAGAACTGATTAAAAAATTCAGTGAAGTTTCAGGGTGCAAAATCAATGTACAAAAATATGTTGCTTTTCTACACCCCAACAATCCCTTTTACAACTGCAGCACAAATAATAAGATAGGTAGGACTAAACCTAACTAAACAAGTGGAAGACCTTTACTCTGAAAACTATAGGACACTGGTGAAAGAAACTGAAGATGACACAAAGAAATGAAAGATATTCCATGCTCATTTATTGGAAGAACCAATATTGTTAAAGTGTATAACTACCCAAAGCAATCTACACACTTAATGCAATCCCTATCAAAATGCCAACCACATTTTTCGCAGAGTTAGAACAATCCTAAAATTTGTATGGAACCACAAAAGACCCTGAATAGCCAAAGCAATCTTGAAAGAGAAAAGCAAAGCTGGACTTCATGTTATACTGCAAAGTTGTAGTAATCTAAACAGTATGGTAATGGCACAAACATAGACACATGAATAAAGCAGAATAGAAAACCCAGAAAAACCCCATAACTATATGTTCAATTAATCTTCAACAAACCAGGAAAGAATATCCAGTGGGAAAAAGACAGTCTTTTCAACAAATAGTGTTGAGAAAACTGACAGTAAAAGAAATAAACTAGACTTCTTTCTTACACCATACAAAAAATAAATTCAAAATGGATTAAAGACCAAAACATGGGACCTGAAATCATAAAAATCCTAGAAAAGAACATATGTAGTAACATATTCAACATCGTCTGTAGTAATTTTTTTCCTAGATATGTCTCCTGAAGCAAGAGAAATAAAAACATATACAAACTATTGGGACTTCAACAAAATAAAAAGTATCTGCACAGGGAAAGAAACAATCAACAAAATTAAAAGGCAACCTACTGCATGGGAGAATATATTTGCAAATGAGATATCTAATAAAGCATTATTATGCAAAATATATAAGGACTTATAAAACCCAACGTCCCAAACAAATGATTCAATTAAACAATTGGTAGAAGACATGAATAGACATTTCTTCAAAGAAGACATCCAGATGGCCAACAGACTCATGAAAAAATTCTCATTATCACTTATCATCAGGGAAGTGCAAATCAAAAGTACAATGAGATATCACCTCACACATATTAGAATGGCTGAAATAAAAAAACAAAAGAAACAAGTGTTGGCAAACGTGGAGACAAAGGAATCCTTTGCACTGTTGGTGAGAATGCAAACTGGTGCAGCCGCTATGGAAGACATTATGTAGGTTCCTCAAAACAAGTTAAAAACAGAACTCCCCTATAATCTGGTAATTGAACTACTGGGTATTTACCCCCAAAATACAAAAACACTAATTCAAATGGATACATGCACCCTTATGTTTATTGAAGCATTTATTCACAATAACCAAATTGTGGAAGCAGCCCAAGTGTCCATCGATAAATGAATGGATACAGAAGAGGTACTATATATATATATATATATATAGCCACAAGAAAAGAATTAAATCTTGCCATTTGCACTGATATGGATGGAACTAGAGAGTATAATGCTAGGCAAAATAAGTCAGAGAAAGACAAACACCATATGATTTCACCCATATGTGGAAGCACCATATAATTTCAACCATATGTTGAATTTAAGAAACAAAAGAAATGAACAAAGGAAAAAAAGAGAGAGAGAGAGAGAGAGGGAGACAAACTAAGAAATAGACTCTTAACTACAGAGAACAAACTGATCGTTACCACAGAGGAGGTGGATGGGGAAGGGGTGGAATAAGTGATGGATATTAAAGAGTACACCTATCATGATGAGCACTAAATAATGTACAGAATTGTCAAATTATTCTATTGTACCTGAAAAAAAAATAACACACTGGAATTAATATTTAAAAAACTTAATAAAAAAGATTTAGCAAGATTAGCAATCATCAAAAACATTCTAAAAATCTCAATACAACAATGGGGTATTTGGGGCAATACTATTAAAATCAATCCAAGTAGAGGTAGAAAACCTGATTATTATTGAGACTTGTCACAGAAAACACCTTGTAGAAAGCCATATGACAAGACAATTGTATTGTAAGTTATTTCAAACATCCAAGTAACAGAGTATAGAGAAGGAAATAAATCTTCCCAGAGTATTTTTACATAGCTAGTATAACTCTCTTGTTAAAATTTGACAGTACAAAAACAGAAAAAAACAGTTCAACACCAATTGTAAGTATTGGTGCAAAAATCCTAAATGTCAAACAATTTAAATCCAGTAATATACTCAAAGAATAATATTTGATGATTAAATAAATGTTATAGCATAAATGCATAGAGAGTAATAATAGGTCATAATAACAGGTCAAAGGAGAAAAAATATTTGAATAGATGCTTAAATATCTTTTGGTGGGGATAGAAATCAACAGACATTATTAAAGAAAATTCTGGACAAAATGGAAACAAATAATTTCTTCACATGATTAATAATACAAGTTCAAAGGCAAACATGAAAGTTAATGAAGAAATACCAGAAGCATTCCCATAAAAATTAAGAAAAAATAGAATTGTTTACTATTATGTCTATCATTTAACATAATATGGACATAATTGTGAAAGAGTTCATAAAATTAAAATGTACAAATCAAATATAAATAAAATATAGGAAAATTTCATGATTTATATATGGTGTTATTTTTTGTAAGGCCCTAGAGAACCAAGTCTTAAACCATAATATTAATATACTAAAATCAATATTGTTTATATTTCAACACTCCATTTGATAATAAATTGAAAAATCTTCACAATACTAACATAAAACATAAAATTATAAAATTAACAAAAATATGTGAATGACCAAATTAAGATAATTGCAAAACTTGTCTAAAGACATAAAAGACTTCAATAAGTAGAACATATTAAAGGAAGTGTGTCTTTATGGAGAGATCTATCTATACATACAGTATGCTCACAATCAAAAACCAAATCAAAGTATTTATCTATTATTTATTTAGTATCTATGTGTGTGAGAAGAGAGCTACGATGGGACCAGAGCACCTCAGAGTTCATCTAAAGAATAAACACGAGAAGATATCCAATTAAATTCTGATAAAGGGGGCGCCTGGGTGGCTCAGTGGGTTAAAGCCTCTGTCTTTGGCTCGGGTCATGATCCCAGAGACCTGGGATCGAGCCCCACATTGTGCAGGAAGCAGGGGACCTGCTTCCTCCTCTCTCTCAGCCTCTCTCTCTGCCTACTTGTGATCTCTGTCTGTCAAATAAAAATAAAACCTTAAAAAAAATTCTGATAAAGAAGAGTAAAGGAATGGGGGAAATAACACGTCTCTCATATATAAAACATTATAGAACTGCAGAAATTGAAATGGGGTCATGCTGGTGCCAGAATTGAAATATGAATTGAACATTCATATGGATGTGGAATATTCATATGGATGTGAAACATCCACATTTCATTATGTGTGAAAACAGCACATTTCAATCTAGTGGAGAAGGCATAAAAATTCAATAAACAACTCTAAACAACTGGATAACCATTTACATAGAAGTAAATTCTAGATAAATTGAAGACTAAAATGTACCACATAATAGATCTCTGCATATATGAGAAGTTAATGTACAACAAAGACAGCATTTCAAATTCAGTGGGAAAAGATGAAATATGTCATACATGGTGCTGGGATAACTGAGTATTCATATGGAAGAAAATTAAGTTAGACTCCTATCTCACAATATATTTTTTAAAAAACACACCAGAAAAAGGGATGGGTTAAATACTATGTGTAAACAAATAAAAATAAAAACCCTGGAAGAAAAATAAATTGACTATATTTTTAGTTTAGGAACAGAAGAGACATTGGGAAAGCTGGAGAACCTGAAGTTATAAAAAAAGTAAACTTATTTGACTATATAAAAATAATAATACTTGGTATGGAAAAAGATCCAATGAGTCAATGGGCAAACTATAGATTTGGGGAAATTCTGAAGATGACAGAGTTAATATATATTATATATAAGAATCATTACAAAATGACAGAAAAAGGAAAATGCCTCAATAGAAAAATGACAAGGGATGTAAAAAAGCAAATCACAGAAGAATAAATCCTCACCCCAAAATGTAACTATGCTAAGTTCATTAATGGTGAAAGATATTTTTAAAGAAAATCAAAATAATGAGTCACCATATTCTATTATTTCAAAAGCACATTCTTTCTTTAAGTTTTTCATTTTTAAAATTAGAATGTGCCTTAGTTCTGATGACATTCTATAGTTACTTTAGGCTAGCTAATAGTCATGCTTTATTTACCTCTGCTGCACATGCCCAGATATGATTGTTGCTCCTAAAGGCATGATCAGACAACTACAATCCTTCAGTGTTTCACTCAACAAAATCATTGCAGAAAAGGACGAGTCCTGATTTTTTTTTAAGCTTTGTATTAACACTTTCTGATATAACCAAGAGAACTCCATCATCAAAAATTGCAGAATAAGTGTCAATGGCTTCATAGAAATTCCTGGTGACTAGAGTGGAGCCTCTGTAAAAATGCCTCACTACTGATGTTCTTGAAGACACAGAAAACAATATTGTGTGCAAAAAACATGGGCCATGATGCATCTGACTTGAAAATCATACAGAAAAATTGGACTCAATGTGAGGAAGTTTTTTTCAGGACTGCTGTAACCAATTTAGTTCTCTTATTTATTTATTTTTTTAATATACAGACTAGAATAATATATCGTGAGATTTTCTGTGTAAATATGTCAAAAAATAACCCTTTCAATAAAGATTCTAAGTGATATAAAAACATTGTATCATATTTAACTGGTAATACTTATTTCTTAGTGGTACATAAAATAATGTATCTTATAATCAAAGGCATTTAAGATTAATAAAATTCAGTATTAAATTTCACTTTTCAGAAAACAAGATCCTCCTTTGAAAAAGCTTTGCATGTTATAATACCATTTAAAAAAATGATGACAACAAACATATATAATGAGAGTTAAAATTTATATAACACATACAATGTACCAGAACTCCTCTAAGGATTTCCATGTACTAACTCAGTTAAATAGGTATTATTATGAGCTGAATCCAGGTAGTTTGATATCAGACCTTGGCTCTTAATTTCTATTTTTACGCTCCTATTGCAAAAGATAAAAAAACAAAACACACGCACGCGTGCGCACACGCGTGTGCGCGCGCACACACACACACACACACACACACACACATTAGGCCCACCAATGTTGTAACCATATAGTATAATTGGAAATAGGGTTGAGATCAGGGGCATATTGGTTAGATGAAAGTGTAATTAGGTAAAATTATCTGAAATATTTTCTGTAACAACTTGGGACAGAATTTGAAATAATGAGCAACGGTTTTCTCTACATTTCAGTGGATAGTTAGTAATGATGGATAGGTAATTCAGATGTGTCGTTATCATGATAACCAACCCACCCTTCTTCCTTTATTACATATTATATTTTCTTGTTGCAAAATAGCACATGTTTATTGCATGTATACATACATATACATGTATACACACAAGTAAAATATGGCCTCAGAAATTGCTCACAACCTCTCTAATCCAAAAACAATGACTACTAGCACCTGGATGTTTGTCTTTCAGATCCTGTCTGACATTTTCTGTACAATTTTATATAAAATGGAATTTTGCCATGTTTGCTGTTAAGTGATTTGTTATAACATTTTTAAGTAATCCTCAACTATTTAGACATTTAGGTCAAACACTACCATTGCTAGTACTATTCCTAGTGGTAATAATAATAACAACACTAATACCAATGTCAGTACCACTGACAAGTAACTAACTATTAACTAACTAGTGTTGATGTGAGGATTAAATAAAATAAATCGTAGAAATACATTCACAATTCCTGACCCATATTAAGTGGTTAATAAATACTAGTATAATTTAAAATATTTCTTTCAATCTATTCCAGACTTATGTTTCTAGCATTTTGCCTCACTTTTTCTCCCACTGCTCCTATAGCCTTCTCAATAAACTATAAAACATTGATCAGGTCTTGTAAGGAACATCCCCATTTTGTATCTGCCAAATATGTTTTTCTCACTTCCCTACTCTTCTAAGACTGTTAGGTTGCACTTCAATTAGCTTCTGTAGCATTCTTGATTCCCCCATCAGAGTACTCACCACAGCTCATTCTTAGTACTTGTTGAATTGTATTCTAGAGCATTAGCTTCTCAATTATGCAACTTGTTAAGTATATCCTTATCATCTAGTACTGTACCTGGCATATAGGTGGCATTTCCTCTGCTGTGCTGCCAAGCATGGGCTTGTCTTCTCTTCCTTTATGATAGATTTACTAACTGCTCAACCAATCTCCCAGGATTGTTGAGAGTAGCAGATTAGGCAATGTATGTATGTGAAATAGGTAATATATATAAAGTACTTCACAAATAAAAATCATTTGAATAATTTGCATATAACTTTGCACAAGGTTAATAAATCTTTGTGGTTCAGAAAATTATAATTGGACTTTAATGGGCAAATTAAAAAAAATTATTTTATTTTTTTTCAGTGTTCCAAGTTTCATTGTTTATGCACCACATCCAATGCTCCATGCAATACGTGCTCTCCTTAATACCCACCACCAGGCTCACTGAACCACCCACCACCCATCCCTTCCAAAACCCTTAGTTTCTTTCTGAGAGTTCACAGTCTTTCATGTTCATTTCCACCTCCAATTTCCTCCAACTCACGTCTCCTCTCCTTCTCCCAATGTCCTCTGTGTTATTCCTTATGCCCCACAAGTAAGTGAAACCATATGATAATTGATTTTCTCTGCTTGACTTATTGTACTCAACATAATCTCCTCCAGTCCTGTTTATGTTGATACAAAAGTTGGGTATTCATCCTTTCTGATGGAAGTGTAATATTCCATTATGTATATGGACCACAACTTCTTTAGCCATTCATCCGTTGAAGAGCATCTTGGCTCTTTCCAGTTTGGTGACTGTGGGCATTGCTACTATGAACATTGGGGTACAGATGGCCCTTCTTTTCACTACATCTGTATCTTTGGGGCAAATACACAGTAGGGCAATTGCAGGGTTGTAGGAAAGCTCTATTTTTAATTTCTTAAGGAATCTCCACACTGTTTTCCAAAGTGGTTGCACCAACTTGCACTCCCACCAACAGTATAAGAGGGTTGCCCTTTCTCCACATCCTCTCCAACACTTGTTGTTTCCTGTCCTGATAATTTTTTGCCATTCTAACTGGTGTAAGGTGGTATCTCAATGTGGTTTTGATTTCAATCTCCCTGAGGGTAATGATGATTAACATTTTTTCATGTGTCTGTTAGCCATTTATATGTCTTCTTTGGAGAAGTGTCTGTTCTTGTCTTCTGCCCATTTTTTGACATGATTATTTGTTTTGTTTGTGTTGAGTTTGAGGGATTCTTTATAGATCTTGGATATCAGCCCCTTGTCTGTAGTGTCATTTGCGAATATCTTCTCCCATTCCATGGGTTGCCTTTTTGTTTTGTTGACTGTTCCCTTTGCTGTGCAGAAGCTTTTGATCTTGATGAAGTCCCAAAAGTTCATTTTTGCTTGATTCCTTTGCCTTTGGAGACATGTCTTGAAAGAAGTTGCTGTGGCTGATGTCGAAGAAGTTACTGCATATGTTCTCCTCTATGATTTTGATAGATTCCTGCCTAATGTGGAGATCTTCCATCCATTTTGAGTTTATCTTTATGTATGGTGTAAGAGAATGGTTGAGTTTCATTCTTCTACACATAGCTGTCCAATTTTCCCAGCACAATTTATTGAAGACACTGTCTTTTTTCCACTGAATTGTTTTTCTTGCTTCGTCAAAGATAATTTGACCATAGAATTGTGGGTCCATATATGGGCTCTCTACTCTGTTCTACTGGTCTATGTGTCTGTTTTTATGCCAGTACCATGCTGTCTTGGTGATCACAGCTTTGTAGTAAAGCTGGAAATCAGGCATCGTTATGCCCCCAGTTTTGTTTTTCTTTCTCAACACTTCCTTAGCAATTCAGGGTCTCTTCTGGTTCCATACAAATTTTAGGATTACTTGTTCCAGCTCTTTGAAAAATGCTGGTGGAATTTTGATCGGGATGGCATTGAAAGTATAGATGGCTCTAGGCAGTATGGACATTTTAAAAATGTTTATTCTTCTGATCCATGAGCATGGAATGCTCTTCCATCTTTTTGTGTCTTCTTCAATTTCTTTCATGAGTGTTCTGTAGTTCCTCGAGTACAGATCCTCTACCTCTTTGGTTAGGTGTATTCCCAGGTATCTTATGGTTCTTCGTGCTATAGTAAATGGAATTTATTCTCTAATTTCCCTTTCTATATTTTCATTGTTAGTGTGTAAGGAAGCAACTGATTTCTGTACATTGATTTTGTTTCCTGCCACATTACCAAATTGCTGTATGAGTTCTAGTAGTTAATGGGTAAACATTAATGTACATTCTTCACCAACATTTAGTAATCACATTTTAAAAATCTAGGAGACATTTCTAGCATTCAGATTTTTATACTGTATTTTAATACATGATAAATTCATGAACATTTCTTATCTTCTAGAACAGTTGTATATCTTGAAAACTCACCATCATAAGTGTTCTCTGGATTTTCACAGAATTATTCTTGAATAATTAATGAATATAAAAGAGTTAGACAAGTACTGTAGCATGGTAATCATTTGTTTTATTTTCAATTAGGGAAAAATAGTCTCTTTGGCCTGCCAACTTAGGATATGTAATGCATTTTTAACTTTTAATTTACAAATGTAAACTGTCTCTAATTATTAAGAGAATATATTGAGATAAAGATCAATGTCAGTGTGACAGAATTTGCAGAAAAAAACCAGAAACACTTTGATGGGACAGATTTATTAAATGTATTGTGACAGTTCTTACAAATATGCTTAGTTTATTAATCAGTATACATACATATATATATATATGTATATATATATATATATAATGTTTACATATTTCCTAAAAACTGGTATGATATCTTAAACACTAATAACTTAGGAATCAGATCAAATGTAACTTAATTTTGGCAGAATAACTTTAGGCAGAATGAATGTAAATTTAATACAAACAATTGAAAATACAGGTAGCATTCATTCATACTTTACAGGTCTCTAAATGCATATAAGTCTTGCTCAGTATCATCTCAGTCATTATTTATTAGCACTTGTTCAAAGTTTCAGTAATAAAGGTGAAGGTCCACACAACATTAAATGAAAATTCTTAAAATATGTAGACTGCCCAGAGATAGTCCAGGATGGCAGAGGAGTAGGAGATCTAATTTCATCTGGTCCCAGGAATTTAGCTAGATTGCTGTCAAATCATTCTGATCACCTGCAAATTCAACCAGAGATTCAAGAAAAGAATAGTTGCAATTCTACAAATAGAAAAGTGGCCACTGCCTATAAGAATGACAAGATGGAAAAACACACCTCAAAAAAGAGAACAAGAGATAGTACTGACTGCCAGAGACATAATCAGTATGGGTATAAGTGAGATGTCAGAACTAGAGTTCAAAATAATGATAATAAAGATACTACCTATAGTATCTTTTCTATACTAAAAAAGCATAGAATACACTAAAGAATGTCATAATGTAGAAATAAAAGAACTAAAATCTAATGAAATTGAAATAAAAAAGCTATTAGTAAGATGCAATCAAAATTAGAAGCTCTAACTTCTAGGATAAGTGAGGCAGAAGAGAGATTTTGTGATATAGAAGACAAAATTATGGAGAATAAAGAAGCTGAAAAAAGCGAGATAAACAATTACTGGAACACGAGGGGAGAATTTGAGAGATAAATAATACCATAAAGCAAAACAATATTAGAATTGGGATCCTAGAAGAAGAGGAAAGAAAGAGAAGGACAGAAATTATATTGGAACAAATTATAGTGGAGAATTTCCCTAACCTGGGGAAGGGAGCAGGCATTCAAGTTCAAGAGGCACAGAGAACTCCCCACAAAATCAATAAAGAGAAATCAACACTTCAATATATAATAGTGAAACTTGAAAATCTCAGAGACAAAGAGAAAATCCAGAAAGCAACTCAGGACAAGTGTTCTGTAACCTATCAGGGTGGAAACATTAGACTGGCAGCAGACTATCCACAGAGACCTGGCAGGCCAGATAGAGTTGGCATGATATATTCAGGGTACTAAATGAGACAAATATGCAGCCAAGAATACTTTATCCAGCATGGATGTCATTCAAAATGGAATGAGAGTTAAAGAGCTTTCAGGAAAAATGTAAACTAAAGGAATTTGTCACCATTAAACCAGCCCTGCAAGAAATATTAAAGGGGATCCTGTAAGCAAAGATGGACCCCAAAAGTAACATAGACCAGAAAGGAACAGAGACAATATATAGAAACAGTGACTTTACAGGTACTACAATGGTACTAAATTCGTATCTTTCAACAGTTACTCTGAATGTAAATGGGCTGAATGCCCCAGTCAATAAGCACAGGGTGTTAGATTTGATAAAAAAGCAAGACCCATTGATATGTTGTCTGTAAGAGAAATATTTTATTTATTTTTTGAAGATTTTAGTTATTCATTTGACATAGAGAGAGAGACAGAGAGTAAATACAGGGGGAGTGCCAGGCAGAGGGAGAAGCAGACTCCCCACTGAGCAGGGACCCTCAATGAGAGACTCGATCCCAGGATTATGGGACCATGACTTGAGCCAAAGTTAGACAGTTAACCAACTGAGCCACCCAGGCGCCCCTGCAAGAGATATTTTAGATACAGCACTTTCAGATTGAAAGTGAGGGGGTGGAAAATAATTTTTCATGCTAATGGACATGAAAAGAAAGCTGAGGTAGCAATTCTTATACCAGACAAACTAGATATTAAACCAAAGACTGTAATAAGAGATGAGGATAGACACCATATCATAATTAAAGGATCTATCCAACAAGAAGATCTAACAATTATAAATATATATGCTCCTAACTTGGGAGCAGCCAATTATATAAGCCAGTTAATAACAAAACTAAAGAGATACATTGACAATAATATAATCAAAGGATTATGATTGTATTATTCATATACTCACAAAAATGGACAAATAATCTAAGCAGAAGATCAACAAGGAAACAAGGGATTTGAATGATGCACCAGACCAGATGGACTTCACAGATAAATTCAGTGCATTTCACCTTAAAGCTACAGAATACACATTCTTCTCTAGTGCACATAGGAGATTCTCCAGAATAGATCACATACTGGGTCACAAATGAGGTCTCAAAAGATACCAAAATATTGGGATCATTCCCTGCATATTTTCGGAACACAATGATTTAAAACTTGAACCCAATCACAGGAGGAAATTTAGAATGAACTCAAATACATGGAGGCTAAAGAGCATCCTACTAAAGAATGAATGGGTCAAACAAGAAAGTAAAGAAGAATTAAAAAAATTCACGGAAGCAAATGAAAATGAAAACAATTGCTCAAAACCTTTGGGATGCTGCAAAGGCCGTCCTAAGAGGGATGTATATAGCAATACAAGCCTTTCTCACAAAACAAGAAAGGTCTCAAATACAGAACCTAACCTTACACTTAAAGGAGCTAGAGAAAAAACAACAGATAAAGCCTAAACCCAGAAGGAGAAGGGAATGAATAAAGATTAGAGCAGAAATCAATGAATAGAAACCAAAGAACATTAGAACAGATGAAAGAAACTAGGAGCTGATTCCTTGAAAGAATTAATACAATTGATAAATCCCTGGCCAGACTTATCAAAAAGAAAAGAGAAAGGACCCAAATTAATAAAATCATGAATGAAAAAAGAGAGATCACAACCAATACTGAAGAAATACAGATAATTATGAGAACATATTATAAGCAACTATATGCCAACAAATTAGGCAATCTGGAAGAAATGGATGCATTCCTAGAGACACATACATCCTAAAACTGGGCTCCTGGGTGGTTGTTGAGTTAAGCCTCTGCCTTTGGCTCAGGACATGATCCCAGGGTCCTATGATTGAGTTCCCCATCAGGATCCCTGCACAGTCGGTTGTCTGCTTCTTTGATCCTTCCCCTTGCTCATGATCTCTCTTTCTCTCTTTTTAAAATAAATAACTACTTTTTAAAAAAAGGATTTTATTTATTTATTTGACAGAGAGAGAGACAGCAAGAGAGGGAATGCAAGCAGGGGAAGTGGGAGAGGGAGAAGCAGGCTTCCCGCTGACCAGGGAGCCCAAGGCAGGGATTGATCCCAGGACCCTGGGATCATGAACTGAGCCAAAGGCAGCTGCTTAATGACTGTGCCACACAGGCACCCCTAAATAAATATATTCTTAAAAAAAATAAACTAAAGGAACTGAAACAGGAAGAAATAGAAAACCTGAACAGACACATAACCAGCAAGGAAACTGAAGCAGTAATAAAAAATCACCCAATGAATAAGAGTCTAGGGCTGGATGGCTTCCCAAGGCATTTCTACCAAACATTTAAAGAATTAATACCTATTCTTCTGAAGCTGTTTCAAAAAGTGTAAATGGAAGAAAAACCTCTAAACTAATTCTATGAGGCCTGCATTACCTTAATCTCAAAACCAGACAAATACCTCACCAAATAGAAGTACAGACCAATATCCCTGATGAACATGAATGCAAATATGCTTACCAAGATACTAGCCAATAAGATCCAACTGTATATTAAAACTATTCATCGCCATGACCAAGTGGGATTTATTTCTGGGCTGCAAGGGTGGTTTGACACCCACAAATCAATCAATGTGATACACTACATTAATAAAGGAGCAGAACCATATGATCCTCTCAATAGATAGAGAAAAAGCATTTGACAAAATATAACATCACTTCTTGATTAAAACTCTCCACAGTGTAAGGATTGAGGGAATGTAACCTCAATATCATAAAAGCCATCTACAAAAAACTCACAACATATATCATTCCCAAAGGGGAAAAACAGATCTCTTCCTCTAAGATCAGGAAAACAATGGATGTCCAGTGCCACCACTGTTCTACATAGTACTGGAAATCCTAGCCTCAGCAATCAGAAAAAGAAAAGAAATAAAAGGCATCTGAATTGGCAAAGAAGAAGTCAAACTCTCACTCTTCACAGATGATATGATACTCTATGCGGAAAATGGAACACACTCCACCCCAAAATTGCTAGAACTCATACAACAATTCAGCAACATGGCAGGTTACAAAATCAATGCACAGAAATTAGTTGCATTTTTATACAGAAATAGTGAGACAGATGAAAGAGAAACTAAGGAGTTAATCCCATTTACAACTGCACCAAAACCACAGGATACCTAGGAATAAACCTAACTAGAGAGGCAAGGGATCTATACACAGAAAACTATAGAACAGTCATGGTAGAAATTGAGGAAGACACAAAGAAATGGAAAACATTCCATGCTCATGGATTGGAAAACAAATATTGTTAAAATGCTTATGCTACCTAGAGTAATCTATATATTCAGTGCAATCCCTATCAAAATACCATCAACTGTTTTTTACAGAGCTAGAACAAATGATCCTAAAATTTGTATGGAACCAGAAATGACCTGACTATCCAAAGGAATGTTGAAAAAGAAAACCAAACTTGGTGGCATCACGATTCTGGACTTCAAGCTGTATTACAAAGCTGTGATCATGGGACGCCTAGGTTAGGCTGTGGGTTAAGCCTCTGCCTTCAGCTTAGGCCATGGTCTCAGGGTCGTGGGATCAAGCCCTGCATCAGGCTCTCTGCTCAGCCAGGAGTCTGCTTCCCCCCCTCTCTCTGCCTGCCTCCCTGCCTACTTGTGATCTCTTTCTCTGTCAAATAAATAAATAAAACTTTAAAAAATACCCAAATCTTTGATATCCAAGACAGAATGGTATTGGCACAAAAACAGACACATAGACCAATGGAACAGAATAAAGAGCCCAGAAATGGACCTTCAACCCAATGGCCAACTAATCTTCAACAAAGCAGGAAAGAACATCCAATGGAAAAATGACATTCTCTCCAACAAATGGCGTTGGGAAAATTGGACAGCCACACAAGAAGAATGAAACTGGACCATTTCCTTACACCATACACAAAAAAGGACTCAAAATGGATGAAATACCTAAATGTGAGAGAGGAATCCATGAAAATCCTAGAGAACACAGGCAACAACCACTTTGAACTCAGCCTCAGGAACTTATTGCTAGACAAGTCTCTAAAGGCAAGGGAAACAAAGACAAAATGAACAATTGTGAGTTGATCAAGATAAAAAGCCAAAAGACAACTGATAGAATGGCAGAAGATATTTGCAAATATCTTATCAGAGAACAGGTTAATATCCAAAATCTCTGAAGAATGTGTCAAACTCAACATCCAAAGAACAAATAATTCAATAAAGAAATGGGCAGAAGACATAAACAGACATTTCTCCAAAGAAGACATAGAAATGGCCAACAGATATATGAAAAAAGCTGCATATCACTCAGTATCAGGGAAATGCGAATAAAATCCACAGTGAGATACCACCTCACATGGGTCACAATGGCTAATATTAACCACTCAGGAAACAACAGATGTTGGCAAGGATGTGGAGAAATGGGAACCCTTTAATGTTGGTGGGAATACAAACTGATACAACCACTCTGGAAAACAGTATGGAGGTTCCTCAAAAAGTTGAAAGTAGGGGCACCTGGGTGGCTCAGTTGATTAATTGTCTGCCTTTGGCTCAGGTCATGATCCTGAAGCCCCAGGATCTAGCCCCACATCAGGTTCCCTGATCAGTGGGGATTCTTTTTCTCTCTCTGCCCCTCCCCCTGCTCATGCTCTCTCTCTCTCACTCACTCCCTCTTTCACATAAATAAATAAAATATTTTCTAAAAAAGTTGAAAATAGAGCTACCCTAGGATCTAGCAATTGCCCTACTAGGGATTTATTCCAATGATACAAAGGTAGTGATCTGAATGGGTACATGCATCCTGGTATTTATAGCATCAATATCCACATGGCTAAACTATGTAAAAAGCCCAGCTGCCCATTGACAGATGAGTGGGTAAAGAAAATATGCCATATATATATATATATATATATATTACCCAGATGAACGGGTAAAGAAAATATATCATGTGTAATATGTATATTACACATGACATATACATTATATATATAGACATATACATTATATATAAGAAAATATGTCATGTGTAATATATATATAATGTATATGTCATGTGTAATATATATTACACATGACATATTTTCTTTACCCATTCATCTGCCAATGGACAGCTGGGCTTTTTACATAGTATATATATTACATATATATATATGCTAATTCAAGTGTATATATGGTATATATACATATATATATGTGCATATATATGCAATACAAGCCTTTCTCACAAAACAGTTTCCTTGCTGGTTTTCTATTTCTTCCTGTTTCAGTTCCATATATATATATGTGTGTGTGTGTGTATGTATGTGTGTGTGTGTGTGTGTGTATATATATATATATATATATATATATATTTATGTATACTGAATACTACTCAGCCATTAAGGATAAAAAAAGAAATGTATATATGTGTGTGTGTGTATGTATGTGTGTGTGTGTGTGTGTG
>NW_019154151.1:3242534-3257614 GCF_002288905.1 Enhydra lutris kenyoni | reverse complement strand
TGTGTGTGTGTGTGTATATATATATATATATATATATATATATATATATACTGAATACTACTCAGCCATTAAGGATAAAAAAAGAAAAGAAAAGAAAAGAAAAGAGAAAAGAAATCTTGCCATTTGTGGCAATGTGGGTGAAACTAGAGGGTATCATGCTAAGTGATATAAGTCAATCAGAGAAAGACAATTATCATATGATCTCACTCATATGTGGAAATTAAGAAACAAGACGGGGGATCATAAGGGAAGAGAGGAAAAAATAAAATATGATGAAATTAGAGATGGAGACAAACCACAAGAGACTTAATCGTAGGTTGTTGGAGAGGAGGGCACTGGGGGTATAGGGCAACTGGGTGATGGACATTAAAGAGGGTATATGATGTAACAAGCACTGTGTATTATATAAGAGTAATGAATCTCTGACCTCTAGCTCTGAAACCATTACCACATTATATGTTAATTAATTGAATTTAAATAAAAAAATTAAAAATAAAAGAATAAGTCTGCCAAAAAGCTTCTGCACAGCAAAGGGAACAGTCAATAAAACAAAGAGGAAATCCATGGAATGGGAGAAGATAGTTGCAAATGACACTACAGACAAAGGGCTGATGTCCAAGATCTATAAAGAGCTCCTCAAATTCAACACACACAAAACAGATAATCACACCAGAAAATGGGCAGAAGACATGCACAGATACTTCTCCAAAGAAGACATACAAATGGCTAACAGACACATGAAAAAATGTTCATCATCTTTAGCCATCAGGGATATTCAAATCCAAACTACATTGAGATACCACCTTACACCAGTTAGAATGGCAAAAATTGACAAGGCAAGAAACAACAAATGTTGGAGAGGATGTGGAGAAAGGGGAACCCTCTTACACTGTTGGTGCAGCCACTTGGAAAACAATGTGGAGATTCCTTAAGAAATTAAAAATAGAGTTACCCTATGACCCTGCAATTGCGCTACTGGGTATTTACCCCAAAGATACAGCTGTAGTGAAAAGAAGGATCATCTGTACCCCAATGTTCATAGCAGCAATAGCCACAGTTGCCAAACTGGAAAGAGCCAAGATGACCTTCAACAAACAAATGGATAAAGATGTGGTCCATATATACAATGGAATATTACTTAGCCAGCAGAAAGGATGAATACCTAACTTTTGCATCAACATGGATAGGACTGGAGGAGATTATGCTGAGTGAAATAAGTCAAGCAGAGAAAATAAATTATCATATGGTTTCACTTACTTGTGGAGCATAAGGAATAACATGGAGGACATTAGGAAAAGGAATGGCAAAGTGGATTGGGGTAAATTGGAGTGGGAACGAAGCCTGAGAGACTGTGGACTCTGAGAAACAGAGGATTTTTTTTTTGTGGGGGTGGGGGTTAACTGAGCCTGGTGGTGGGTATTAAGGAGGAAGGGCATGTAGGTGTGGAAAACTTTTCCTTTCTTCTCTTCGAGGTTCTTTACTGGCCTGATAATTGATGTAAGACATTAACAACAACAACAACAAAACTAAACAAATTTCATGCCTTTGGGAGTCCCATAAAAATATGACTCTCAGGCAGTCAAGTAATTAAGGTGTATATACCTCAAAGCCTCAAAGGGGAGAAGAGAATTCACAGGAAGATGAAAGGAGCAAATATTCGGTAAACAAATATTTGCTATGCTGTGCAGTTAAGTCTTTCTGATAGTAAAAGTTATGTCTTCTTAAAATATAAAATAAAACATATTCCTTCTTTCCCAGGTTTCAGCACCAAAAGAAAAGAAAAAGCTATCTCTGTTAACAGCTCTTTTCTTTGTTCAGGACTCCTACTTATATTAAGAGGGAGTTTAAAAGCTCTTCGTGAAATAATTCACATGCCAAAATGACACGTTCTGAGGTGGTATATTCTGCTCTCCATTAAGTTCATCATGGGAAACTCTTTCTGTCTGTGTAGTATCCCATGATTGACAAACCCGAGCTGAAAGTTTATGGAATGTGTCTTTTTTCATTCTTCATCTGCCCATATGGTCTAGACTCATAAGGATTGGTCCTTTTCCTAGAATGGCACTAGTAATGATTCTACAATGATGAGAACAATGTAAATTGTAAACTTGGTGGGAAAAGCACAAGACTGTGAGTCAGATGACCGAATTTGAGACATACTTGCCACTGATTAGTTCTGTGACTTTAGGAAGACCTGTATTTTAAATGAGCTTTGAGTTTGTTTTTAATCTGTAAAATGGTGAAGTGCTTACCTGGCAGGGCTGTTGAGAGGATTAAATGAGATATTGGGATTTTATTTTAACCTATTCATTTCTACAGCACTGAAATAATTTTAGTGGACTAATTTAGGTAAAATGTGTTATTTATGTAAACATAAAAATGAGTTAATACCCAATGAATTTCAGGTGACCTTTATTTGTGTGTGTGTTTTTAATTTTTTAAAATTTGAAAATTGTTGACACATAATTTTACATTAGTTTCAGGTGTACAACAGAAATTTGATAAGTTTGTATATTATACTATGTTCACAACTGTAGTTACTGTCTGCCACCATACAATGCTATTACAATATCATTGACTATATTCCCTATGCTGTACCTTTTATTCACATGACTTACTCATTCTATACCTGGAAGCCCGTATCTCCCACTCCCCTTCACCCATTTGAATCATCCCCTGCACCCCTCCCTTCTGGCAACCAGCAGTTTGTTCTCCACATTTATAGCTTTAATTCTGTGTTTTGCTAGTTTTTTCATTTGTGGTTTTTTTTTTTCCATGTAGGAGTAAAATCATACGGTATTTGTCTTTCTCAGTCTGACTTATTTCACCTAGCATAATACCCTCTAGGTACTTCCATGTTGTTTCAAATGACATAATCTCATTCTTTTTAAAGGCTACATTATCTATATATAACCCACATCTTTCTTATCCCTTTGCAGATGACCTCTAGTTGGGTGAACCTGGTAGTGGGTATTATGGAGGGCACGTTTTGCATGGAGCACAGGGTGTGGTGCATAAACAATGAATTCCGGTACACTGAAAAAAAATTAAAAAAAAAACACAAAATTTTAAAATAAATAAATAAATAAATAGAATCATATTTAAGATTAAAAAAAGAATAGTGTAATTGTGTCATTTTAAGTTTAACTTCTTTTAATTTTACATTTCATTTCTATACTTCCTTTTGGTTCATCTTAGATAACTTAGACAAGCTTTAAGTGCATATAAGAAAGTATATGAATACCTAAATTGTATCTTTAGTGAATGTAGATTTTTTTACCCTCTGGAACATCTAAACTATGACTTTCACCATCATCCTTCCCTCAAAGATGTGGTGCCTGGTGTCACCAATTTGTCCTTTCATGAATCAAATTCATTGTTTTGGCTAGTTAAGCACTGAGCCATGAATGGAGCTGTTATTAAAAAGTTACAAAGTCACAAACCTGGACCAAGTTTTTCCACTTATCTAAGGCCAGAGTCAGGAATCTGCCTTCACTGTCACAGACACATGTTGGAGTGCAGAAGTATCAGGGCGTGAGAGAAGACTCTGGTAATGCTGTCTCTATAGTCTGAATCAAAGCCAGCTACTCTCTCAGCTGCACCTAACTTGAAGAGGCAGACCTTGCCACTACAGGCAACTCAGGACCAGGCAAGAGAGGTTGGGAAATCAGGTAAGAGTGATTTTCCTTTCATGGCTATTTTTGCAGGGCAAGGATATACTTTATTGGCCAAACAACTGAAATTACGCCTTGAAGAAAGAACAAGTAATGTCAAGCAAGATGAGCTTTTCAGTTTCATAATGTTAATGGATAATTCGTCAAAATCTCACACCCTTTTTTCCCTAAAAGTCTACACTAAATTAGTCTTCCATATGGCTAGTAATATCCTAAAACAAATAAAAACTTGTGAGCAGACATTTCCTTGATCTTTTTGCACCCTAAAATTCCTAAAGGCAAATATCACAAATATCAGAAATTATATATACAAAATATATAATTTTATACAATAAAAATGTAATAGCTATTTCTACAGGGACAGATTAGATAGTGGGTTATTTGGACCAAACCATCTGGCTAGAAACAACTCCGGATAAGTTACCTTAAAAGCACTGAGGAATTGAAAAGAGAGTGCAGCCATGTTAGGCCAATTTTGGGAGGGAAGCTTGAATCTAAAGAGACTAGAGGATTACTTGAGTGCCAAGGTTGCTTTTGCCTTGAAACTGTTGAAGGGGTAAGGGCGACAGAAGTGCAGACACAGAGCACATTCAATGTAAAAGTTCTTATAGGATACCTTGTCTATCATTAAGCTGGGTCCCAAAGGGCTGTACTTTTGGGTTTAGGAGGAACCAGAACTAATCTGTCTTCTCCTGAACCTCTGGAGAGAATGCTGCTCTGGGCCTAAGCAGAGCAGGAGAAGGAAAAGGAAAAGGAAAAGATAAAATAACCAATAAGTTGTGGTCATGGACCTGTCCTCATATAGATTTATACCCCAGGAACATATAGCATAGATGGACAATGAATTTAGTTTTAACTGGTGCCCTAAAGGCAGCCAGAAGAAGGAGAGTACACTTATTACAAACTTCAGGGAATATCCAAAAATAGTTTTTTAAGGACAATAACCAGTGAAACAGTTGAAGATAATCAGACGTGTAAGGAAATTAAAAAAAAATCAGACATGAACAATTTATATTACATTAATTGGTAATTTTTATGAATTTTGTGACAAAATCAGGCAGTTCAATATGGAGTCCTCTCTTCTAATGCACAGATTATGTTATGTAAATATCATGACATCATCTTTATATTTTTCAATATGTCAAAAATTAATTTTCTTTAATAAGTATCATAGAAGTAGTTGCATGTTGTATGCTTTTCAGTGAAGTGTTGAAGATTAGTTACTAGCACTCATATTTAGTTACACAGGACCATTGTCAGCTTTAGTACAATGTCTGATGTTTCTAAAATAGACATTGTGATTTGTATATAAACAGATATTTCCAATAATGGCCACACAGAATCATTGTCTGAGTTATCTAGAGAATAGTAAAAGATAAATCCATTTTTAATTTTTTAAACTCCAGTGTAGCTAAAGTAGAAAACAAAACCAAATAATTAAAGTGACAACAATAAGGTCTTCGCTCAAATCCAAAATATTACTATAGTAACTTAAGATTGGAACATTAGAATAAAAGTAGAATGAAAAGATAATTTCAAATGCTATATTAATGTTTTGAGGTATGGAGAGGGGAGTTGCTATTTGATATTTGAAAGAGATTAGGTTGTTCTTGAAGCTTATAAGATAACTGATTTCATCTTGTGTCCTTTCTCTTTTATATAAATATGGAAATCTCTGATTGCAGGCATTAACTAGAAGAGAAGGGTACTGTTAGCTTTGCTTGTATTAATCTCCCTAAGACTGATGATAATCACTTTATGCTAGTAACTTGTAACTAGCTATGGGAATGGAGGGCAGATTGAGTGAAAAATGTGCACTTACAAATGACTTAAAGTATCTAATTTTGATATTTCTTTTCTACTATCTCCATAGGAGGAATAAAGGTGCAGACACAGATGCAAACATACTACAAAATATGTAACAAGGGACGCCTGGGTGGCTCAGTTGGTTAAGCAGCTGCCTTCGGCTCAGGTCATGATCCCAGAGTCCTGGGATCGAGTCCCACATCGGGCTCCTTGCTCGTCAGGGAGCCTGCTTCTCCCTCTGCCTCTGCCTGCCATTCTGTCTGCCTGTGCTCCCTCTCTCTCCCTCTCTCTCTCTCTCTCTCTGACAAATAAATAAAATCTTTAAAAAAAATATGTAACAAAAGAGAGACAGAAGGAAAAATCCAGAGTTTGGGAAGAGTATGGAACTGTCTATTCAATAGACCCCACATTAAAACCACTGGGGTTGTATGACATTGAGGTCACTTAAAAATTTCATATGGTTGTATAGTTATTGTCAGAAAGTGGTTGGTGGTAGCACATCTTCCTAGATCTGGAAATCAGGGATACAAATTATTAGTTAGAAAGGAGATAATAAAGAAGAGAGAAACCTCAAAATCAGTACCTCTGACTCCCACAAACAGGGATAAGCTACTCTTCTTTATGCACATACAACCTTCCTTCCTTCCTTCTTTCCTTCCTCTCCTCCTGCCTTAGGAAAGTCAATTTTGTATATATTAAAAGGAAACCTGAATAGAGTGAAACATGGGATAAAATAAAGCATATATCTATAAAAATATAGGTGTATAAAAATACAAGTTCAAACAGCTACTATGTAAAACGAGTTGGTATAATAGGCATCCAGTTGAAATGAGGAGAAGGTATAAAGAAAAATACAGCAGGGGAAAACAGCATGAGAGAAGGAAAAAAATAAAGAAAAGAGAAGGATAATTATATCTGAAAAATAAGCAGGATGTGAGGCCACACCTGGAACTCAATATATAGTTTTCTCCTGGTGTTGGGATTTTACAGTTTTATATGATCCAAAGTTTTGTCATCCATCTGTTCTTCCAGGCTGTCTTCTGGGGGAGGGGTCTGCCACACTGTTTCTCAGGCAACCCTGCCTGTGTGGAGTTGCCCCACTCCCTGTCTAGGGGATGGGCTCAGTAGAAATCAGACTTTTTTGCCCCCCTCCCTTTCCGTGCCTCTTCAGTGTCAGTGCAAAAATGGCTGCAGCCAAACTTCTGGCCCAGAGTAGAAAATTTGTAGTCTACTCTCTTTAATCAGCTCTCCAGGACAGTCTCCCCTTCTGCTTTGCACTTCTGAAAATTGCAGCCTCCTGCTGTGCATGCCCAAAGCTACTCTCTTAGAAGTGTGTTCAGGGGCCCAAGAGAGCCTCTGCCCTTTGTACCTCTAAAACCAGGAATGGCTGCTGGCTTGAGTGTGCACCCAAAGCTCTGGAATCATGTCTCGGTTTTGTCCTAAAGCCTTTTCCTGGCCACTATTGCTCTGTAAGTTTTTGCCCAGCGGTGAGCACAAGTTTCAGATTCTTTTTCAGACTGTTCAAGGAAAAGAGCAGATATTAAGCTGTCAGGTTCACAGCTTCTGGCGATCCCAGCTGAGGGTCTTTTCCTGGGCTTGCTGACCATAACCTGCTTCCTGGCTCCAACACTCAGGCCCTCTACTGTTTTAGGAATCTACTTTTACTCTGTGGTCCCTCATAACCTGAGACCACAAGGCCCTACGTAGAATTCTGCCTTTTAATTTCCAAATCTCCCTTCCTGGAGGAATGTCTCTTACTAGAGCAGATTTCTAAGGGTTCTGATTTTGTGCTCTTGTGTTATATCATTTTTCAGGTGTCAGCTTATGGTGGCTCCCTCCCCCTTGTGTTTGTCTTCTGATGTCTCTCCACAGTTTCATTACTCTGCATGGTTTACCTTGCCAAAGGCAGTCACTTTTCTGCTTGTAGAGATCCAGATCTATATTTTTACATCTCAGGCTGATTCATGGGTGTTCAAAATGGTTTGATAGAAATATCCAGCTAAATTCAGGGGACCAGTTGAAATGGGGTCCCTTTCTCCTCTGTAATCTTGCCTTCCTCTCTCAGACCCCCCTTTTAATTCCTATAGTTGTTACTGCTGTCACACTCATTTGATATAAGGGTACTGTCATATGTTGCACATTTAGTGTATATCTCCTCAATCAGATCATAAGTCCTTCAAGGGTAAGGCCTTATACTTTACAACTATTCTTTGTGTAGGTCATGCTAATTTAGAGTTTTATGGCAATGTGCATAACACATAAATTTTATTTTAACTGTAATACATGAAAAATGATGAAAGAGTGCCCGGGTGACGTGACTTTATGAACCTAAGCATTGTTTAAAATCAAAGGTACTAAAAAGGAAATATTAGTGACTATTTTAGCTTTGACATAAAATTTTTTTGGTATTTAATTTTGATAACAATGTAGTTTTGATACTGTAACAATGGAAAGGCTAAATATAATGCACCTGTCTTCATAGATAACCATTCTTGTGTATTTTACCAATATTTTCATTTATAATCTTTGAAAAACTGCCACAGTCAAATCTCATTGGAAAGGAAAATCACAGAAATCTTGTGTTTTTATTTTTAATCTGTTTACTAAATTTTAGAGTTGTCTTTTTTTTTTAACCTGGGTTGTCAAAGAGATCACATTTGGTACTGTATTCTGTGCTTGCTCTAGGTTATTTGATGACACTAACACAAGGTCATTTTACTTGTCTATATATACTGAATTCTACTTTTATAATTTCTCTTTTCTTAATTTTATAACTTCTGACAAGTAAATTCACCCACTTATTTGAGACAGTGTGAAAGAAATAAATTTTGAAAAGTGACATGAAATAATCAAAATTAAAATCACAATATTCAGTTTGTAGATTCTATCATGACATTTATGTGTTGGAGTTAAACAATGTGATCTGCTAACAAGTAAATATTAACATTCTCACTGTTATTTTCTTTTTTCTCATAAGTATAAATGCTATTTGAACCTCAAGGAATTATACAGGTAGCTTTCTGTCCAAGGAATTATATAGACAACTTCTGTCTTCCTTGTATGTTGGATTAGTCAACTATTAGATTTAAAAAAAGATACAGTTATGACCTGCTAACTTGATTTTTAGTATCCTTTCAGCCTTCTAAAGTTTATAGGGATTTTTAGCTCCTCTATGTTTACATGAGAAAACAGATGTTGTATTCAAGCAAGGTGTTGTTTTTTTTTTTAAAGATTTATTTATTTATTTATTTATTTGACAGACAGAGATCACAAGTAGGCAGGGGGAGGGGGGAAGCAGGCTCCCTGCTAAGCAGAGAGCCCTATGTGGGGCTCGATCCCAGGACCCTGAGAACATGACCCAAGCCAAAGGCAGAGGCTTAACCTACTGAGCCACCCCAGCACCCCTCAAGCAAGGTGTTTGTGAGCCTTTAGCTTACTAATACCTTTTGCAATTATCCCTTGCTTTTGGTGGGGTGGGGAGTTGAGAATAGGGTGGTTCTTTTCAATTATAACATTTTAATGATTTCAAGAGTTACAAGAAATATTTGAGTTGCTCTCATTTGGTGACTGTAGTCAAATGGCAAGATCCCCACTAAGTACTTGTATAGCCATACAAAATGGAAAACACTTGGTCCACACAAATTGCTCCTTTTGAATAGGCATAGTCAGCATCTGTGTTTTTGTACACAGCCCCTCTGTTCTAATCTGAAATGCCCTTTGGACCATCTTTCCAAGTGTTAAGCACTTTGTACTGCTCAAAACACGGGTCAAAGATCACTTCCATCATAAAATCATGTGCAGCTGATCTAGAGGGATAGGAGTTTTAAGTGTGTTTCCCATTTTTTCAGGTCTCACCAGCCTGTGGATATGACATAAATGATAATACCTCATAAAATTTGTTCATGCCCCCATCTGTATAATACATGACCTCAGGTTTCTCTAGAGTTTCTCCCCTAAGTATTTCTGAAAGGTTGCAAAGGACTCCTCAGTGTATACCTAGTCAACTTGGTTTCCTCTGAGTATAGCAACACCTCCACCAGACTACATGCTGCTATTCCTTCTTCTTATTTATCTCTAGGACTACTGACTGTTATAGGGGAACCCATGCAATCAATGATGCCTACATCCCCAATGACTTCAGAGTTTAGAATTTAACCATGAATCAAGTTGGGAGTGGGGTCAGTTATAAATGACAGGTACTCTGCTTTACTCAATATCACTGCACACTTTAGAAGACTAAGACTATACTCCTGGATCCTTCTTCCCTCAGGAGAAGTGCTTCCAAGAGGCCCCACAGAACTCATGCCCCCTTTTTTTTTAATTATTTATTTATTTGGCAGACAGAGATCACAAGTAGGCAGAGAGGCAGGCAGAAAGAGAGAGGGGGAAACAGGCTCCCCGCTGAGCAGAGAGCCTGATGTGGGGCTCGATTCCAAGACCCTGAGATCATGACCTGAGCTGAAGGCAGAGGCTTTAACCCACTGAGCCACCCAGGCTCCCTGAACTCATGCCCTTTTGTTGGGATTATTTGACAATTATGATAGATATGGCTATTCATATGTGAATCATACACACACTCAAACTGAGACTCATATAATTTTATTTTCAAACGACAATCAACATCTTTAAGAAGCTCTTATATAAAACCTGGTGTGTGTAAGATCCACTGAAAGAGAAAGAAATCATTTTCTGCAATGACATCACCTAGTGATTCTTGTCTTCAGTTATCTTGGTTGTTTCTCTTAGTTCATTTATAAGATCCCCTCTGCCTATTCCCATCCAATCCAACTGCTTATTCTAGCTCAGTCCATGGCACTTCCAGAAATCATCCCATGTAAAACTTTATTTTTGTCCTCTGTGACCTTGATTCATGGATCAAATAGTATCCTTGATGCCTTTTTCTCAATCTACCTATCCAGCTTCTGTCTCACTGAATACAACCATTACAGCAACTTATTCCATTATATTGTAATTATTCAATGTTGTCAACTCTGTCCCAAATTCAAGTATTTCTGGTACTGGTGTGGCCAAATACTTTTTTCATGAGTGGTTTCTCCAGGCTCCTAGCCAGTGTCTTAGCTCTCTCAGGCTGACAAGGATTGTTAAAGAAATGGCCCTCAAATGTGGTGATGAAAAACCTGTTTTGGTTGAGACATTAAGGAAATAGGAAATGTATATGAACCTCATTTTTATATTTTGCTAAGAAATCATCCTTTTATTTTAAAGCTTTATTGAGATATAGTTCACATACCACTAATTTATTGTCTCTGTAGATTTACTTATTCTGAATACTTCATATGAATGAAATAATATAACATGTGGTCTTTTGTGACTGGCTTTTTTCACTTAGCATAATGTTTGAATATTTAGGATAATTCATATAAGTGGAAACATACAGTATTTGTCTTTTCATGAGTAAAGTAAGAAATTATATCCTTTAAATCAGAATATCAGCAATTATATTTAGGCATTGAAAACACAGTTTCTCCATTACTAAAAAGTTTTACTTTTCTGGTTACTATATCAGAGCATAAGAATCTCCTAGTCTTTTTTTAAGTTCTTTTTCTTACTTTTAGCCTGTAGTTAAACTCTAGTCAAATTTATTTTTCTGTCCTTAAATCTCTCAAGCCCCTCCCTGTGTTACCTAAAGGTTTTATTATATAAAACATGTGTTCAAATATTTGAAGTGTTATAATTAAATAATGCAGTGAAGGGGGATTTAGAATACTAAGTGACTTTCTTTAACACAAACAAACTATAAAATACATTAGAATGGAACCAACATTCTTATTTCAATATGTACTCAAAATAGAAACACAGATAAATTTGTCCTTATTCTTGGGTCTTTTTCTTCTTCAACTTGAAACATGTCATGTACCTTGTTTCCAAGATCTCTAGTGCCACACCTTTGGGAGTGGTTTGTTCCTATTTCTAACTCAACTCTTTTGAGACAAGCATCTTCTCTAACATGAGGAAGTAATAATGTCAAGGAAGACTTTCTTAATACACTTATGGAAATGAGTAGAATTACAGTTCAGTAATCATTCAAGATTCCTATTTGAAATTAGATCATAGAAGGGCACTTGGGTAGCTCAGTGGGTTAAAGCCTCTGCCTTTGGCTCAGGTCGTGATCCCAAGGTCCTGGGATCAAGCCCTGCATTGGGCTCTCTGCTCAGCAGGGATCCTGCTTCCTCCTGCCTCTCTGCCTACTTGTGAGCTCTTTCTCTGTCAAATAAATAAATAAAATCTTAAAAAAAAAGAAATTAGATCATAGAAAATACTTCAAAGTTTTCCTATTGCATGCAGTTTGAAAGTTTCTTGCTATTGTTCCAATACTTAGAGAAGTAAAACCCTCATGGACTTGTTAGGAAAAGGCCACAGGACTTTGAGCAGTGAATTATCTCTGGCTTCAAACAAGAAGAGACTCATCTCATAAAGGTAATCAGAACTTTTTGCCTTAAGTACAAGTGGAAGCATGGATATTTTGAATAACAATGTGTACCCAAGAATATATTATGTTTGTATCAGGAATGCTTTTAGTTGCAGATACAGACAAAATAATTAAGAGTAGATAAAGGAAATTAAAGTTATTTTTCTCGCATAAGTCTAAATGTGGTCCTCAAAGTATGGTCCATGAACCTCTGTAGGTTCCTGAGACCCTTTCAGATTTCTCCAAGGTAAAATACTGTTTTAATAATAGTTCTAAGATACTATTTGCCTTTTTCACTTTGTTGATATTTGTACTGTTCACGCTAAAGCAATGGAATGTTAAACTGTGGGTAAATGATCCATTCAAAATGCAAGATAAACACCGTGTTTCTTAGCACAAATCAACAAAGTAGCACCATATTGTAGTAGCAGTAGTCATTGTATTCTTCATTGGCATGCAGTTGAAGAAAAATAAAACTTGTTCCACTTTAGAATGCTCTTGAAGAAGCAGTAAAAAATGTGAATTTTATTAAATCTCAAACCTTGAGTATATATCTTAATAATCTATGGGAATAAGTGGAGAGTTTGCATAAAATTCTGCTACATACTGGTGTTTAATGGTTGTCTCCAGAAAAAGAGCATGTGAAATTGAATAATAGCTGAATTGGTTATTTTTTTCAAGAAATATCATTTTTTTTAACAGGCAAACTGTGGTTATACGGACTTGAATATATGGCGAATATTTTCTTGAAAAAGAACAAAATGAACCTGTCATATTAGGGAAAATGACTCAAGGAATTTGTTACCAATAATAACATTTGCACTTTCCTTGGAGTTTTGGAAAACTTATATCTGCTTTCCTGAACTTGTCAGCTTCCCAGCTGAAAGAATTTTCTGATGAAATCAGTGGTGATATTAACAAAAACTGTGATTTTTAAAATATTGTATAATGAAATGTGTCATCAGTTGAAAGTCCTGCATAAAATTCAGTGAACCAGGATTTTCCAGATGGCAAGTGAATATATTATGTTACAATATTATGAGTGCGTAAAAGATCCATTCAAAATGTAAGATAGGAAAACAGAATTTAATATACCAGAGCATGAAAAGCTCATTTAGACAGTTTCTGATTCTATGGTGCAACTAACCTTTTTAAAAAATACCACTTCTTGAATTTCAGTTAAATATCAAAGAGAAATATCTATAAGATATATACGAATGGCCATTGTGTGAGGCTAGATTTTCTTCATCTAATTGAACCAGAACTACATTTCACAAGAGATTAAATACAGAAGGAGATGAGAATCTAGCTGTTTTCTAGCATACCAGACATTAAAGAAATTTGCAGAAATGTGAAGCACCATAACTCCTCTCACTGACTTTACTTTTGTTTTGGAAAAAATAATGTTCATGAAAATGTTATTTACATTAACACAAAAGATATTATTTTTAGCATTTAAATGATTTAGTAAATAAAATATATTTAAAATTTTTCTTTTCATTTATAATGTGATAAATATCAATGGTTATATTTATATAAGTGAAAGCTTTTGGAGGGTCCTCAATTTTTAAAATTTTTACTTTGAAACAATTTTAGATTTATAGAAGAGCTGCAGAGATAACATTTCCTATATATTCTTTATCCAGCTTCCCTTAATATTAACATCTTATGTAACCATAGCACATTTATCAAAAGTAACAAATTAACATTCCTTAATAATAAGTATGATTGTAAAGATCTCAATAAGTTTGAGATCTGCTGGCCTATGGGTAAACAGTTGCTAGTATTGGTTCAGCTGCTCAACAGTGATAGCAAATATCTCAACTTTTTTTAAAATTATTATTGAGATATAATTGACATATAACATTGTATTAATGTAAGGCATACAACATATTGATTTGATACATTTATATTGCAATATGATTGCTATTGTAGCCTTAATAACACTTCTTTTATGTAACATAATTATCATTCTTCTAGTGGTGGAAACAATTAAGATCTAGTCTCATAGCAAGTTTTATGTTTGTGATACAGTTGTGCTGTCTATAATCACTTTACTATGTCTTAGAGCTCCAGGATGTATTTATCTATTAGTTGCAAGTATGTACATTTAAACAACATCTCTCCCATTTTTCTATCCATTCTTTGGTAACCACCATTCCACTCTTTTTTTTTAAGATCAGTTTTGTTTTTTGATTCAACTTATAAGAGATATCATACAGTATTTGTCTTTCCTTGCCAGACTTTTCATTCCTGTTCTATTGGCCTTTTATTCTCACAATTGTCTTCTCAAGATTCCTAAATGGCTAACAGAGTTGTAGGCTTTTCTTTTTCATCTAAATCTGGAAGAAGGGAGAAGTAATGGAGTCAGCAAGCCATCCTCTTATGTCTCATCTACCAGCAGGCAAAATGTTTATTAGAAACAGTCCTCCCTTTTATATCTTGCTTGGTCTTCAGAATTCAATCAGCTCTGGGCCCAATTCTAGATAAATTACTTATGGAGGAAAATAGAATTCAAATGACTGGAGCAATTGGTTGATCCTTTGGGGCTGGGTTAAGGCCTACTTTAATTTGAGATTAAGGGATTTCTGTCTACTTCCTAAAAAAGTCAAGTTCTATTTATCAAGAAGAAGAGCGGAGAGAATGGCTTTTAGGTGAACAATTGGCATGTTGCCTCTCAAGTTGGAATTTCTATAAAAGTCTGTAGAAGTTAAAGTAGTGAATAAGCTGATGGTTGAGCAAAATGGGTGAAGGGAGACAGATGGTAGCTACACTTGTGGTGAACTTAGCATAATGTATAAACTTATCAAATCACTAAGTTGTATACCTGAAACTAATGTAATATTGTGTGCCAACTATATTCAAATAAAAAAAGAAGTGAATTGGCTACTGGAATTATCCTGATTTGACAGGTGTGTAGCAAGTGGGGTGGTTATTTGGGATTATTTCTAGCCACTTTAAACACCCAGTGCTCAAATGCCAGCAACAGGCTGTGAACTGGTATTTACCAGCATGACTCATGTACATTTCATAAAAATTTATAAGAAGATAGAAGCAAATAAAAAAAATAACTCCCGGAGGAGGAGTCAAGATGGCGGAGAAGTAGCAGGCTGAGACTACTTCAGGTAGTGGGAGATCAGCTAGATAGCTTATCTAAAGATTGCAAACAC
>NW_019154151.1:3219905-3232534 GCF_002288905.1 Enhydra lutris kenyoni | reverse complement strand
TTTCTTTTTGATAAGTCTGGCCAGGGGTTTATTGATCTTATTAATTCCTTCAAAGAACCAGCTCCTAGTTTCGTTGATTTGTTCTATTGTTTTTTTGGTTTCTATTCATTGATTTCTGCTCTGATCTTTATGATTTCTCTTCTCCTGCTGGGTTTAGGGTTTCTTTCTTGTTCTTTCTCTAGCTCTTTTAGGTGTAGGTTAGGTTGTGTACCTGAGACCTTGTTTCTTGAGAAAGGCTTGTACCGCTATATATTTTCCTCTCAGGACTGCCTTTGTTGTGTCCCACAGATTTTGAACTGTTGTGTTTTCATTATCATTTGTTTCGATGATTTTTTTTCCATTCTTCTTTAATTTCCTAGTTGACCCATTCATTCTTTAGAAGCATGCTCTTTAGTCTCCATGTATTTGGGTTCTTCCCAAACTTCCTCTTGTGATTGAATTCTAGCTTCAGAGCATTGTGGTCTTAAAATATGTAGGGAATGGTCCCAATCTTTTGATACCAGTTGAGACCTGATTTATGACCCAGGATGTGATCTATTCTGGAGAATGTTCCATGTGCACTAGAGAAGAATGTATATTCTGTTCCTCTGGAATGGAATGTTCTGAATATATCTGTGATGTCCACCTGGTCCAGTGTGTCATTTATGGCCTGTATTTTCTTGTTGATCTTTTGCTTGGATGATCTGTCAATTTCAGTGAGGGTGGTGTTAAACTCCTCTACTATTATTCTATTACTATTGATGTGTTTTTTTATTTTGTTAGAAATTGGTTTATATAGTTGGCTGTTCCAATATTAGAGGCACAGACATTTAAAATTTTTAGATCTTCTTGTTGGACAGACCCTTTAAGTATGATATAGTGTCCTTCCTCATCTCTTATTATAGTCTTTGGCTTAAAATCTAAGTGATCTGATATAAGGATTGCCGCCCCAGCTTTCTTTTGTTGTCCATTAGCATGGTAAATTGCTTTTCACCTCCTCAATTTAAATCTGGAGGTTACTTTGGGCCAAAATGAGTTTCTTGTAGATAGCATATTGATGTGTTTTGTTTTTTTATCCATTCTGATACCCTGTGTCTTTTGATTGGGGCATTTACCCCATTTACATTCAGGGTAACTATTGAGAGATATGAATTTAGTGCCATTGTATTGCTTGTAAGGTAACTATTACTGTATATTGTCTCTGTTTCTTTCTGATCTACTACTATTAGGCTCTCTCTTTGCTTAGAGGACCCCTTTCAATATTTCCTGTAGAGCTGGTTTGGTGTTTGCAAATTCTTTCAGTTTTTGTTTGTCCTGGAAGCTTTTTATCTCTCCTTCTATTTTCATTGATAGCCTAGCTGGATATAGTATTCTTGGCTGCATTTTTTTTTGTTCAGTGCTCTGAATATATCATGCCAGTTCTTTCTGGCCTACCAGGTCTCTGTGGATAAGTCTGCTACCAATCTAATATTTTTACCATTGTATGTTACAGACTTCTTTTCCCCAGCTGCGTTTGGGATTTTCTCTTTGTCGCTAAGACTTGTAAATTTTACTGTTAGGTGACGGGGTGTGGACCTATTCTTATTGATTTTGAGGGGGGTTCTCTGCACCTCCTGGATTTGGTGCTTTTTCCCTTTGCCATATCAGGGAAATTCTCTCCTATAATTCTCTCCAATATACCTTCTGCTCCCTCTCTCTTTCTTCTTCTTCTGGGATCCCAATTATTCTAATATTGTTTCGTCTTATGGTATCACTTATCTCTCGAATTCTCCCCTTGTGGTCCAGTAGGTGTTTGTCTCTCTTTTGCTCAGCTTCTTTATTCTCTGTCATTTGGTCTTCTATATCACTAATCCTCTCTTCTGCCTTATTTATCCTAGCAGTAAGAGCCTCCAATTTTGATTGCACCTGATCAATAGCTTTTTTTGATTTCAACTTGTTTAGATTTTAGTTCTTTTATTTCTCCAGAAAGGGCTTTTATTTCTCCAGAGAGAGTTTCTCTAATATCTTCTATGCCTTTTTTGTGCCCGTCTAGCACCTTGAGAATTGTCATTCTGAACTCTAGATATCCAATATCCGTATTGATTAGGGCCCTAGCCTTTGGTACTGCCTCTTGTTCTTTTTTTTGTGCTGAGTTTTTCTACCTTGTCATTTTATCCAGATAAGAATATATGAAGGAGCAAATCAAATACTAAAAGGGTGGCAAAGACCCCAGGAAAATGTGCTTTAACCAAATCAGAAGAGACCCCAGGTCATGGTGTCATGGGGAGAGAAAAGGGGGTAAAAAGAAGTTCAGAAAAGTAAAATTAAAAAAAGAAAAAAAAAGATAAAATAAAAATACAACATATATATATATATATATATATATATATATATACACACATATACATATTAGACTGGTGTAAAAAACAGGGTCTCCCACTTAATTTTGGGTGTATTTTGTTCTCTTAGAAGAAGCTACCTCCCTTAATTTTAAAAAATGAAAAACATATATAAGGGTAAACACAATGCAGGGATGGAATATGACTATAAAGATGAAAAGTTTTTATTTTAAAGTTTCTAAAAAAAGATAAGTTCGTTGGGAGAATAAAGAAAAAGAAAGTGGAGAAAATTTCCTCAGGCTGGAGACTAGAACAAAGCCCTGTGTTAGATTTAGGGTGTATTTTGATCTTTTTGAAGGGTTGTACCCCAAATTTTTTTAGAAGAATAAAATCCTATGTGTATACAAAAAATAAAGTTAGATAATTTGAAGGATAAAATATGACTATAATAATGAAGTTTCAAAAAAGATTTTTTTTATTTTATTTTTTATTTTTTATTTTTTTAAAATATATTTATTTAACAGAAAGGGTAAAAGTTAAAAAAAATTAGCAAAAGAAAAAAAAAATTGAATTAAAAATTAATTAACTTTGCAAGACTAAAGAATCATGGGGAGAAAGCCATGAACTCCATGCTTTGCTTTCTCCTCCTCTGGAATTCTGCTATTCTCCTTGGTAAGTCAACTCGGTCTTTGCTGGATTTCTTGTTGATCTTCTGCGGGAGGGTCCTATTGTAGTGATTCTCAAGTGTCTTTGCCTGAGGCAGAATTGCACAGCCCTTACCAAGGGCTAGGCTAAGTAGTCCGTTCGGGTCGCTTCCGGGAGCTTTTGTTCCCTGAACGCTTTCCGTAGATTTCTGGAGGAAGGGAATGAAAATGGTGGCCTCCCAATCTCTGGCTCAGAGGAGCCAAGAGCTTGGGGCCCCACTCCTCAGAGGGCCATCAGTGAAAAGCGCTCAATCACTCCCATCTCCCTGGCCTCCAGCCATGTTCTGAGCTCACTCAGCCTGTGACCAAGCTTCTCTGTCTCTAGCACACAGCCCCACCTTGATTCTCTGAACCCCACAGACCCCTGAGCTCTTCCAGTGTGGTCACCCTGGATCTTGTAGGGGTCCCCACTCACAGAGCAGTGGCCTGTGCCACGGGTCATGGTTCAAGGTAACCCCGAATTGAGAGCTCACTCTTCAGCTCCATCTCTGTAGCAGCATCCCTGCTCTAATGCCTGTGAGCTCTGCCACACTCAGAGACCCACGATCCTTCTGTGACCCTGCAGGACCTGAGGCCACGTCTGGGCTTCACCCTGGTTTAGCCTCTGGAGCAATGTACCTCAGTGGAACAGACTTTTAAAAGTTCTGATTTTGTGCTCCGTTGCTTTGCCACTTGCCGGGAGCCAGCCCCTTTCCCCATGGTCTATCTTCCCGTTGCTTTGGATTCACTTCTTCGGTGGTCCTACCTTTCAGAAAGTGGTCGATTTTCTGTTTCTAGAATTGCTGCTCTTCTCTTCAATCTCCTGTTGGATTCATGGGTGTTCGGAATGGTTTGATAAGCTATCTAGTTGATCTCCTGCTACCTGAGACGTCTCAGCCTGCTACTTCTCCACCATCTTGAATCCTCCTCCTTGATTTACTTTAAATGGAACTTTTAATTCACAATTTCTGTTAAAATCCTAAAGCTGAAGATAGTAAGTGTGAAATCCCACCCCCTTCCCATTGTAAAGAAAGCAACAAATTACTTCAAGGCCACTCAAAGCCACTCTAAAGCTTGCTAACAAATATTTAAACTGGTTCTGCTAACCACATGACTAACATGCTCCCCAGCCAAGCTGTTTGAGAGCAGTATGTTGAATTAGATGAATTCATAACAGTGAGTGGTGAGGAGAAAGAGACACTCTTCACAGTCTTAATACTCCCCTTAGCTTGGAGAGGGAAGAAATGAAAAGCAAGAAGTATGTAAATTATAATAACAAGGAAGACAGGGGTCCTTCACCCTAATGCTTTGCAATGTGGATAATAAGATCTTATGACTTGAGAGTGGAAATGACTGTCATATGTTTTGTCTAATATAGGACCTTATGCAACCTCATAAATTATATCATGCCCTAATGTGGCATAGAAACAATAGAAATATTATTATGGCCTAAGTAGTCACTAAAAAACAGTTCTCTTCTGGAGTCCATGGGCCACAACGGACCACCAGACAGGGATAGTAGCAGCTAACATTTGTAACCTATGTGTACTGATAAGCAAGAATGAAATGGCTCCACCTTTCTCTTTTCCCCATGCCTTGGTATTGCATGAGACTTACTTGAATGATTATCAATATTTCTCCAGCTTTCTAAGAAGGGATCATTATTGACCAGAAGCAGACTCTTTAAAGAGACAACATAAGGTATGTTCAGGATAATGGAGATAGAAATATCAGGCACAGTTTGAATATTTCCAGAGGTGGTAGGACTACAAAACAAGGGATCCAGTGGACCCTGGGTGACTCAGTCAGTTAAATGACCAGTCTTGGTTTCAGTTCAGGTCCTGATCACAGGGTCATGAGATTGAGGCCTGCATCAGGCTCTGTGCTCAGCATGGACTCTGCTTGAGATCCTCTCCCTTTCCTTCTGCCCCTCACCCTACTATCCCCACCCCATCTATCTCAAATTAAAAAAAAATCTTTTAAACAAGGGACCCATTATATTACACTAGAGTCTAAGGATTCTTCTGGGAGAAAATATAGACGAAGAATCAAGATTAACAAGTTCGATCCTGGAAATAGACCAGGTATGAGGACAGAGTCTATGTATAACATGGTGAATATTAGACTATATTCTGGGCCAGACCCAAGATACTTAAGTCTGAATCATTTAGCAAGGAGGCTACAGTTTAAAGAGTAAATCTTGAGACATTCAAAGCCAAAGAATCATCAGTGTTGGCGTCAACAGTTTTGGCAGTTATATGGGATCTTTGGTGCAATATCAGTGTATTCGTTTCTTAGGGTACCATAAAAAATTACCACAAACTTCATGATTCTTCCAGCTTCTGGTGGGTTCTAGAGCTTCCCGGTTTGCCGTAGCATAACTCTAATCTGTTATTTTAGAATAAGATCACATTGTGAAGTTTTTAGAGGACACAAATTTTGGGAGATAATTATTCAACATATTACAATCAGTAGTTTCAGTGTAGATATCTCCAGCATTGTCACAAGGAGAGACTCTGTATCTCTTACTTCACCTTGGTCCAGCAGAGACTTCAGACACTGGTGTTCCTTGTGAATGCATTAGCATCCTGAAACCAGATGTGGAGAGCAGAAACAGATGTCTTAAGGTAGTTGGAGACAGAAAATGGCTGAAATCTTACAGAAGGAAATTGTTTCAAGGGTGCAAGCTGGGTAAATAGGAAGCTCACATTAAGATCCTGATTAACTGTCCCCAGTGCATCCAATCCACTTTCATCATATTGGTTATAACAAACAAAAGACAAAAATGATAAAATAGCTATTGACTGGACATTTGCAAAGGAGGAAACCAAGAAAGAAGGATGCGGTTTGGAGTGACAGGAAAGATAGATTAGCTAGAGGTAACAAAACCTCATGTGAGATTCTAAAGTTGACCACAGGATTTATTCAGATTTATGAATGGGCTTTGTTGTGCATCTGGTTTGCTTCCATTGAAGCCACCACCTTGTGGGGATAAACATTAACTCCGTATATTGCCTCTGGTTAACAGAAATATAGAGGAAAGTGATAAAAAAGCCAATCAATTAGTAAGTGTAAACAATGTGAGATATTTCAAAGATAAAAAGCAGAGAACACTGAGAAACTTAAAGGAAAATAGGGATTTGACCAAAAGTCATTTTTACCATGGCTATGAGGAAAGAGACCAAGAAAATGATATGCTTTCATCATTACAATGTTGTCTAGCATTACCTTAAGCTGAGTATAAGTGCAAAAGTACTCAGAAACATTGGTGGATTTCCACTTTAGAAAGAGAGTCTATGGACAAATAACAGCTTTGCTTATTTTCTGGCATGGTGGTACCTTTAGCTCCACAAACCTAGAATTTAGCAGAAATAATATTAGTAAGAATCTAAAACTGACATTCTTTTGTGTGACTCCTACAAAAAATGTTTTAAATTAAAGGGTATTTTTTCATGCATTGTTTTCATTGACATTATTGCTGCACAACACAATCCATGTGTTCTTTTTTATGGCTTGACTGAAGTATACAGAAGTGGAGTATTTTTATTCGAGTAAGAAATTGGGTCACAAAAGTTATCAATATTTTTTCTCTGATTTGTCAATGCATTGTAAATATTCTTACAAAAGAGTAAGAGTTAAACTACCCTTAATTGTACATTTAAATTTCCTGTATTGAAAATAAAGTAAAATGTAATTGGAGCTGTTCTACAAAATCTGGAGAATATTTTTTTCTTGTATAATTACCATTCTGATAACTATTTCAACTACATTTTAACTAGCACCTGGAATCCTCATCCCCATTGAGCTTACATTCTATCTGCCTTACCAATATACAGCACTGGATACTCCCAAATATCTGTTTTGTTTGCTTATGTGAAGTTCTGTTACAGAAAGTTGCAGAATGGTGCCAATTGGCTCCGCTACAAGTTCATGCCATTTAATATCAATTGGGCCTTCAATACTACTTGGCAATTCTTCATTCATCTCTGCAGTGATGCCCCCAGGAGTTTTTGAAACTTTTTTTTTTTTTTTTTTTACTTTCCATGGGCTTTCAGGCTCCAGAGAAGAAAATTATAGGAATAAAATACAACAATTTCTGAAAATTAATGCAAGACAACTTTCCTGAAATATTATTTAATTAATATTAAAGTAACACAACCATGTACCTGAGAAAATTGGTCAAGATCAACCATCAAAGAGACATATTCTAGTAAAACTACAGGCATTTAAAGGGTAAAAAAACCCCACTTTCAATTAAAAGAATAAAATAATCACTCATAAAATAAAGAAAATAAGATTATTGTCAGACTTTGATAATAAAGCTTTATTCAGAGGAAAAAAATAGTAGCACCCTTAGCACACCCAAGGAAAGGAAATGTGAGCTCAGTTTTTATATCCCTGTTGACCTTCAAGTTAAAAAAAAAAAAGACAGACAAATTTATCAATACTCGAGAACTTAGGGAATATTGTTCTCATGAAGTCTTTTACACTTTAGAGAATGAGCTTCTGACCACCCAAATATCCAGAAAGATGTCCTCAAACTAAGCCTGATGGTATTGAACCACTGAAAACATTTAATACCATAGACAAGAGAGGCAGCCAAATAATTCATACCTCCAAATAGAGGAGCACAGCACCATCTAGGAAGTCAAAGAAAGAAACAATCAACTAAAATTTGATCAAGTCTATGGAACCAACTATGAATATATAGTAAATTCAGAGCAGAGCAAAATCAAGACTGTGGAAAAATCTAGAGAACAAAAGACATGGTTTCTTCAACAAATAATTGCAAGGAGAATAGGATGGAGGAGAAACTTCAGATTAAGAGTTATAAAATTCTTAGGTTGGGAAGTTGGTGGAGTAAGAGGACCCTAAGCTCATCTCATCCCATGAATACAACAAGGTAACACTCACATCAGCATAAATAACCCAAAAAATGACATAAAGACTGGCAGAACAAATTTCACAACTAAAAGTAGTGAAGAGGGAACATTGAAGAGGGCAGGAAGGGCAGAGATATGGTGGGGAGCAAAACAGGTATTGACTGTCCACAGAGGGTGGGGAGGGAGCCACAGATACAGAGAAGGGCAAGAAACTGTCACACTGGGGAGCCCACATGAGGAAGATGAATCTTCATTACACTTGGTTTTGAAAATGAAAGGGGCCAGGGTGCCAGGGTGGCTCAGTGGGTTAAGCCGCTGCCTTCGGATCAGGTCATGATCTCAGGGTCCTGGGATCGAGTCCCGCATCTGGCTCTCTGCTCAGCAGGGAGCCTGCTTCCCTCCCTCTCTCTGCCTGCCTCTCTGTCTACTTGTGATCTCTCTCTGTCAAATAAATAAATAAAATCTTAAAAAAAAAAAGAAAATGAAAGGGGCCAAATTTCATGAGTTCTTACAACTATAGGAACCTAAAGCCAAGAATTTAAAAAATAAGTGGGCTTTGTTTTGGGAAAGCCCAGAAGGCAATAGGAAGGTGAGTCCCAGCCCTTAAAGAGAGAGCATGACAAAGAGCCCACAAAGATAAAGTGTAGAAGTAGCAGTTTCAAAAATGCCTGGGGAATATGGGAGGAAGAGCTATTTAATCATCTCAGAGCATATCCCAGAAGAGCAGTGTTCTTAGGAAGACCATTTCTAGAAACAAAGGAACTGACATGTGCTATCTCCCTGTGAGAATCAGTGAAGCACCAACACTCACCACCTACCTTGCTTACACCGAGCCCCTTCCTCCCATGCTTTAGCAAATTCACCCTATCAAATCATAATTGCCTCAGCCCCAGCATTGTAGATCTCTTACCCTGGAAGACTGGCACAAACATTTCCAGCACCATATCTCTTGATTAGTGTGCTTCGTGGGGCCTCCTTCCTGGCAGTAGTTGTGGTGGCAGGCCCTGTGGAAGTCCAAGGCACATCTTGGTAAAACTGTGTGCCTCACCTGCACAGCCCTGGTCTCTGCAGCCACAGCTGCAGGAATCACTTTGCAAGCAGATCCTCATGTACCTTGTTAAAACTGTATGTCCCACCCTGGCTGGGAACAAAACACTGCCCAAAACAGGCATGGGGAGCCTCTGCAGACAACTGGACTGAATAAAAAAGTGACTAGGAGGGGCGCCTGGGTGGCTCAGTGGGTTGAGCCACTGCCTTCGGCTCAGGTCGTGATCTCAGAGTCCTGGGATCGAGCCCCGCATCGGGCTCTCTGCTCTCTAGGGGAGCCTGCTTCCTCCTCTCTCTCTGCCTGCCTCTCTGCCTGCTTTTGATCTCTCTGTCAAATAAATAAATAAAATCTAAAAAAAAAAAGTGACTAGGACACTATAGCAGGTCATATGCATCACACATAGAAGACATGCTCTGAAATGCCAGGTTCTGGAGAAAAGGGGACACTTCAATGCAAGGCAGAACACTACAAGACCTATTCTTCATGAGGCTATTATTCTCACGAGCAGGAGATTACCCGACTTTCCTAATACACAGAAACAGACAGAGAATTAGACAAAATAAGAAGATAGAGGAGTGTGTCCCAAGTGAAAGAACAAGAAAAAATTACAGCAAGAGACCTAAGTGAAATGAATATAAGAAATATGTATGATAGAGAATTTAAAGTAATGGTCATAAAGATAATCACTGGATTTGAGGAAAAGGGGAGGACATCAGTGAGACTCCTAACAAAGTGATAAAGAACCAATCAGGGATGAATAATACAATAAGTGAAATTTAAAATACACTACATGGAATAAACAGCAGGCTAGAAGAAGCTGGGGAAAGAATGAGTGACATAAAAGACAGAGTAATGGAACTTAATCAAGATAAGCAGGTGGACAAACCATAAGTGACTCTTAATCTCACAAAACAAACTGAGGGTTGCTGGGGGGAGGGGGGTTGGGAGATGGGGGTGGGGCTATGGACATTGGGGAGGGTATGTGCTATGGTGAGTGCTGTGAAGTGTGGAAACCTGGCGATTCACAGACCTGTATCACTGGGGATAAAAATATATTATATGTTTATAAAAAATAAAAAAAAATTAAAAAAAAAGAAGATAAGCAGGTGGGAGGAAAAAATACACAAAATGAGAATAGACATAGAGAACACAGTGACTCCATCAAGTGTAATGATATTTGTGTTATAAGGATCCCAGAAGAAGAAGAGAGAAAAGGGGGCAAGAAATTTATTTGAATAAATAATAGCTGAAAACTTTATTAATCTGGGGAAGTAAACAGATATCCAGATCCAGGAGGCACAAATATCCCCACAAAATCAACCAAAGGACGTCCATACCAAGACACATGGTAATTAAAATGGCAAAAAGTAGTGATAAAAAGTTTTAAAAGCAGCAGGAGAAAAGAAGAATTACATACAAAGAAACCTGATAAGGCTATCAGGAGATTTTCAGCACAATTTTGCAGGCCAGAATGCATGACATGAGATATGGAAAATGTTAAAAGGGAAAAATATGTGGCTAAGAATACTCTATCCAGCAAGGCTATCATTCAGGAGAGATAAAGATTTTCTTAGATAAACAAAAAAGTTAAAGGAGTTCATGATCACTAAACAGGCCTACAAGAAATGTTATAGGAGACTTTTTTATTGGAACAGAAAGACTGTAATTAAGTGTATAAAAAGTAGGAAACACAAAGAGTATAAAAGGTAGGAAACAGTGAAAGAATTAACAAAATAAAAGGATGTAAAATATGACACCACATGCATGAAATATGGTGAGGAAAGGAATAAAGAATAGGTCCAAACTTAAGTGACCATCAACTTAATGTAGACTGCTATATGCAGAAGAGGTGATATACAAACCTAATGGTAATCACAAATCAAAAACCAGTAATAGACAATGCAAAAAATACAGCAAAAGGAATCCAAGTATATCACTAAAGAAAGCAAGAAAACCATGAAAGAGAGCAAGAGAAGAAAGAATCAGAGAAAAACTACAAAAACTACCACAAAAAATAAACAAGTAACAAAATGACAACAAATACACATCTATCAGTAATTACACTGAATGTAAAATTGCATGAAAAATTATAAGCCAAAAATTGGACAACCTAGAAGAAATGAATAAATTCCAAGAAACATATAACTTACCCAAAGGGAAGCAGGAAGACATAGAAAATTTGAACAGACTGATTATCAGAAAAGAAATTGAATCAGTAATAAGAAAAATTCCCCCAAAACAAAAGTCCAGGACCAGATGGCTTCACAGGATAATTTCCACCAAACATTTAAAGAAGAGTTAATACCTATTCTTCACAAACAATTCCAGAAATAGAAGAGGGAGGAACACTTCAAATTTATTCTATAAGACCAGCATTACCCTGATACAAAAACTGGATAAAAATACCACAAAAAAAGAGAACTACAGACCAATAACTCTGGTGAACATAGATGCAAAAATCCTCAACAAAATATTAACAAATTGAATCTAAAAATACTTAAAAAATCATTCATCATGATCAAGTGGGATTTATTCTTATTATGCAAGACTAGTTCAATATTTGTAAATCATTCAATGTGATATATCACACCAATAAGGGAAAGGATAAAAATCATATGATGCCTTCAATAGATGCAGGAAAAAGAATGGACAAAATACAATATCCTTTTATGATAAAAGTCCTCAACAAAGTAGGTCTAGAGGAAACATACCTCAACATAATGGAGGACTTATATGAAAAATCCACAGTAAACATCTTTCTCAATGGGAAAAACTGAGAGGTTTTCCCCTAATGTCAGGAACAAGACAGGGATGATGACTCCCACCACTTCTATTCAACATAATACTGGAAGTCCTAGCCACGGGAATCATACAACAAAAAGAAATAAAAGGAATCAAAACCACTAAGGAAGAAGTAAAACTTTCAGTGTTTGCAGATGACACGATACTATATTTAGAAAACCCAAAAGAGAGGCTGGAGGAGTCAAGATGGTGGAGAAGTAGCAGGCTGAGACTACTTCAGGTAGCAGGAGATCAGCTAGATAGCTTATCTAAAGACTGCAAACACCTACAAATCCAATGGCAGATCAAAGAGAAGAACAGCAATTCTAGAAACAGAAAATCAACCACTTTCTGAAAGGTAGGACTGGTGTAGAAGTGAATCCAAAGCGACGGGAAGATAGACCATGGGGGGAGGGGCCAGCTCCCGGCAAGTGGTGGAGCAACGGAGCACAAAATCAGGTCTTTTAAAAGTCTGTTCCGCTGAGGGACATCGTTCCAGAGGCTAAACCAGGGTGAAGCCCACGCGGGGTCAGCGTGTCCTCAGGTCCCGCAGGGTCACAGAAGGATCGGGGGTGTCTGAGTGTCGCAGAGCTTGCAGGTATTAGAACAGGGAAGCTGGCTACAGAGGCAGAGCCGAGGAGCGAGCTCTCAGCTCGGGGTTACCTTGAACCGGTCGCAGGCACGGTGAGGTTAGAGCACGGCCAGAGGCCAGGGAGACGGGAGTAATTGGGCGCTATTCTCTGAGGGCACACTGAGGAGTAGGGCCCTGAGCTCTCCACTCCTCCAGGCCGGAAACTGGGAGGCAGCCATTTTCATTCCCGTCCTCCAGAACTCTACAGAAAGCATTCAGGGAACAAAAGCTCCTGAAAGCAAACCTGAGCAGATTACTCAGCCTGGCCCCTGGTAAGGGTGGTGCAATTCCGCCTGGGGCAAAGAC
>NW_019154151.1:3194182-3214905 GCF_002288905.1 Enhydra lutris kenyoni | reverse complement strand
AAAAAGACAGCCTCTTCAATAAATGGTGTTGGGAAAATTGGACAGCCACATGCAGAAAAATGAAATTGGACCATTTCCTTACACCACACACGAAAATAGACTCAAAATGGATGAAGGACCTCAATGTGAGAAAGGAATCCATCAAAATCCTTGAGGAGAACACAGGCAGCAACCTCTTCAACCTCATCCACAGCAACATCTTCCTAGGAACATCTCCAAAGGCAAGGGAAGCAAGGACAAAAACGAACTATTGAGATTTTATCAAGATCAAAGACTTTTGCACAGCAAAGGAAACAGTTAACAAAACTGAAAGACAACTGACAGAAAGGGAGAAGATATTTGCAAACGACATATCAGATAAGGGGCTAGTGTCCAAAATCTATAAAGAACTTAGCACACTCAACACCCAAAGAACAAATAATCCAATCAAGAAATGGGCAGAAGACATGAACCAACATTTCTGCAAAGAAGACATCCAGATGGCCAACAGACACATGAAAAAGTGCTCCATATCACTCGGCATCAGGGAAATACAAATCAAAACCACAATGAGATATCACCTCACACCAGTCAGAATGGCTAAAATTAACAAGTCAGGAAATGACAGATGCTGGCGAGGATGTAGAGAAAGGGGAACCCTCCTACACTGTTCATGGGAATGCAAACTGGTGCAACCACTCTGGGAAACAGCGTGGACGTTCCTCAAAATGTTGAAAATAGAACTACCCTATGACCCAGCAAGTGCACTACTGGGTATTTACCCTAAAATACAAACGTAGTGATATGAAGGGCCATGTGCACCCAAATGTTTATAGCAGCAATGTCTACAATAGCCAAACTATGGAAAGAACCTAGATGTACATCAACAGATGAATGGATAAGGAAGATGTGGTATATATAGACAATGGAATTCTATGCAGCCATCAAAAGCAATGAAGTCTTGCCATTTGTGATGACATAGATGGAACTAGAGGGTATCATGCTTAGCGAAATAAGTCAATCGGAGAAAGACAACTATCATATGATCTCCCTGATATAGGGAAGTGGAGATGCAACATGGGGGGTTAAGGGGGTAGGAGAAGAATAAATGAAACAAGATGGGATTGGGAGGGAGACAAACCACGGGAGGGAGACAAACCATAAGTGACTCTTAATCTCACAAAACAAACTGAGGGTTGCTGGGGGGAGGGGGGTTGGAAGAAGGGGGTTGGGGTTATGGACATCGGGGAGGGTATGTGCTATGGTGAGTGCTGTGAAGTGTGTAAACCTGGTGACTCACAGACCTGTACCCCTGGGGGAAAAATATATTATATGTTTATAAATAAATAAATTAATTAATTAAAAAAAAGAAATAGAAAAAAAAGAAAACACAAAAGACTCTACCAAAAGACTTCTAGAAAAGATTAATTAATTCAGTATGGTTGCAGGATACAAAATCAATATACAGAAATCTGTTGCATTTCTATACACTAATAATGTAGCAGCAGAAAGAGAAATTAAGAAAATAAACCCATTTATAATTGCATCAAAATAGTAAAATACCTGGGAATAAACTTAACCAAAGACATGAAAGACCTGTATTCTGAAAATGAGAAAAAACTAATGAAAGATGGGGTGCCTGGGTGGTTCAGTTGGTTGATGGGGTGCCTGGGCGGTTCAGTTGGTTAAGTGTCTGACTCTTGGTTTTGTCTCAGGTCATGATCTCGGGGTTTTGAGATTGAGCCCACCATTGGGCTCTGTCCTCAGCAAGGAGCCTGCTTTCCTTCTCCATCTTCCTCTGCCCCTTCCCCAACTCATGCACTCTCTTTTCAAGATAAATAATCTAAAAAAATACTGATGAAAGAAATTGAAGATGACACAAAGAAATGGAAAGATATTTCATGCTTATGGATTGAAAGAATAAATATTGCCAAAATGTCTATGCTATGGAAAGCAACATACGTAATGCTATCCCTATAAAAAATACCAATAGGATTTTCACAGAACTACAACAGACAATCCCAAAATTTATAAGGAACCACAAAAGACCCTAAATAGCCCAAACAATCCTGAAAAAGAAAAGAAAAGCTCTAGGCATCACAATTTTGACTTCAAGTTATATTACTATGCTGTAGTAATCAAAATAGTATGGTCCTGGAAGAAAAATAAACACATAGATCAATGGAACAGAATAGAAAGCCCAGAAATATACCCATGATTGTAAGACAAAGGAGGCTAAAATAACCCACAGGAGAAAGTCTCTTCAACAAATGTTGGAAAAACTGGAGAGTCCCCTGCAAAAGCATGAAACTGGACCACCTTATTAGATCATATACAAAAATAAATTCAAAATGGTTTAAAGACTTAAATGTGATAATTGAAACTACAAAAATCCTAGCAGAGAGCCCTGGCAGTAATTTCTCTGACATCAGGTATGTCTAGGAAAGGGAAACATAGCTAAAGTGAAACACAGGCAAAAATAAACTTTTGGGACTACATCAAAACAAAATAAAAAGTTTCTGCACAGCAAAGGAAAACAACAAAACTAAAAGGTAACCTACTGAATGGGTGAAGATATTTGCCAATGTCATATCTAATGAAGGGTTAGTATCCAAAATATATAAAGAACTTGTAAAACTCAACACCGAAAAACAAATGATCCAATTGAAAAATGAGCAGAAGGCAGGAACAGATATTTCTCCAAAGCAGACATACACGTGGCCAACAGACACATGAAAATATGCTCAACATCACTCATCATCAGTGAAATGTAAATCAAAAGAATAATGAGATATCATCTCACACCTGCCAGATGGTTAAAATAAAAACCTCAGAAAACAGCAAGGATAGGAAGAACGTGGAGAAAAAGAACCTTTGCACACTGTCAGTGGGAATGCTAACTTGTGCAGCCACTGTGCAGATAGTATGGAGACTCTTTAAAAAATTAAAAATAGGGGTGCCTGGTGGCTCTGTTGGTTAAGCATCTGCTTTCGGCTTCGGTCATGATCCCAGGATCCTGGGATCCAGCCCCACATTGGTCTCCCTGCTTGGCGGGGAGTCCGATTCTCCCTCTGCCCCTCCCACTCTGTGAAATAAAAAAATCTTTAAAAAATTCAAAATAGAACTACCCTATGATGCAGGATTTACACTACTGGGTGTTTACCCCCAAAATACAAAAAGACTGATTGGAAGGGATATATGTACCCTTATGTTTTTGGCAGCATTATTTACAATAACCAAAATATAGAAGCAGCCCAAGTGTCCATTGATTGATGAACGAATAGAGAAGAGATGAGATATGTATATCATACACACACACACACACACACACACACACACACACACACACACAGAATGGAATATTATTCAACCATAAAAAGAATGAAATCTTGCCATTTGCAACAAAATAGATGAAGTTAGAGGGGATAATGGTAACAGAAATAAGCCAGTCAGAGAAAAATTAAATACCATATGATTTCACTCATATGTGGAAGAAATTTAAGAAATAAAACAAATGAACAAAGGAAATAAAGAAAAGAGAGACAAGAAAAACAAACAAACAAACAAACAAGAAGACTCTTAAGTATAGAGAAAAACTGATGGTAACCAACAGAGGGGAGGTAGGTGAGAGGATGAGTGAAATAGGTAAAGGGGATTAAGAGTACATCTATCTTAATGAACACTGAGTAATATATGGAGTTGTTGAATCACTATATTGTACACCTGGAACTTATATAACAATGTATGTTGAGTGTAATTAAAATTATTAAAATGAAATTTTAAAATAGAAATATCATAGAAATTATCAGGGGTAGGCATAACTAAAGCAATGTTTATGAATGAATATTTAGGTGATAATCTTATAAAGAATTGACTACCAGAAAGGTCAGAATAGACATTACCTTTGAGGAGTTGGAGATAGTTGTAACTAGAATGGCTTTCTGGGGGCCGCCTGGGTGGCTCAGTGGGTTAAGCCGCTGCCTTCGGCTCAGGTCATGATCTCAGGGTCCTGGGATCGAGTCCCACATCGGGCTCTCTGCTCAGCGGGGAGCCTGCTTCCTCCTCTCTCTCTCTCTCTCTCTGCCTGCCTCTCCACCTACTTGTGATCTCTCTCTGTCAGATAAATAAATAAAATCTTAAAAAAAAAAGAATTTTAGAATGACTTTCTGGGGTAGCAGGCAAATTTAATTTTTAAACATGATTTGTAACCTAGATGGTTGATTACAAGGGTATTTGCTTCATAAAAATTCCTTATACTATACATTTGTTTTATGCAGTTTTCTATATGTAATTTAAAATAAAAAGCTTTTTTTTCAAAAAAAACACCACTATTTTTTGTTTCACATTGGTTATCTTTTTTTTTTCAGTAATGAGACATTAACACCAGCCTGATATGCATAATTTTACTGCAGGGACATATTGGGCAGGGCTAGATTGTTCTAATTGCTTAGGAAATAAAGATACCTCAGGGATTGCTCAGTATTCTGGAGCAAAAAAAAGTCATAAAAAGCACAGTCCTTCATTTTTTGTCCACTACAAGTGTCATCTCTTTCATTATTTCTTTTATAAATGTGGTTTCCTCCCTAGTAATCAGAGTTATGATTTAAAATATCAGTAAATTTTATACTTATAAATCGGTCAACCCTTCATGAAAATCAGCATTTTAACATAGAATCTGCAATTCTGTCTCACTTTAAGAGATCAGAAATGTTTCTTTTAAATAACATTTATTTATTTATTTATTTTAAATGGGGGTAGGGGCAGAGGGAGAGAGAGAATCTCAAGCAGACTCCTTGTTGACCACAGAGCCTAACCTGAGTCTTGATCTCACAACCCTGAGATCATGACCTAAGCCAAATTCAAGAGTCAGAGGCTTAACTGAATAAGCCACCCAGGTGTCTCCAGAAACATGTCAGATATCTATCTATATCTATCTATATCTATATCTATATCTATATCTATATCTATATCTATAACTATTTCTTCAATATCATATAAAATTAGATCATCAAAAATAAGTTCAATTATGTCCACATGTACTAATATAGAAGAAAGACCATGTAAAAGAAAGGAAAATTTACCAGATTCGTAACTTGCCCTTAGCTTCCATATTTTGTTACTAGCTCATTTCTACTACCCATTAAGCTTGTCTTTATAATACAAATAGTTTCATTTTTAAAATTTGTTGATGGAAAGTTTCAGGTATATACAGAAGTAGATATTGTAGTATAGTAGACCTCCATCTACTCATCTTGCAGCCTCAATAATTATCAATACATGACTGATCTTGTTTAATCTATACACATGTCTAATCCTCTTTATTACTGGATTATTTTGAAGCAAATTCTAGACATTTTATTATTTTCATTAAAAAATTGCTTTAAGTAAAGTAAGCAGCAGAGAACTCTTTAAGAAAGCAGTGTGCACAGAAAGCCAAGAACTTCCAGTTAACTTTAGTGCCTACCTGAAAGCAAAGCCAACAAACTCTGCAACTCTATCCAGAAAATGTCTATTATCTTGCTAAAGCTTAAGTTTCCACCTCTGTAATTCAACTTATATGATTACTTATCACCATGCCAATAGGATATCAAAGCCAACTTTGGCAGCGATACTATCCAGAAAATTATTAATATCTTAGCAAAGTTTGCTGTGTTATAGTTGTCTTTATTTTAATTAGTTAATTAATTAATTTTTAAAAGCTTTTATTTTAATTTCAGTTAGTTAGCATACAGTGTAATATTAGTTTCAGATGTACAATATAGTGCTTCAACAATCCCATGCAGCAGCTGGTGTTCATCACAAGTGCACTCCTGAATCCCTATCACCTACTTAACACATCTCTCCACCACCGCCATCTGCTCTCTGGTCACCATCACTTTGTTTTCTACAGTTAAGAGGCCATTTCTTAGTTTCTCTCTTTCTTTTTTCCTGATTGGTCATTCGTTTTGTTTCTTAAATTCCATGTATGAGTGAAATCATAAGATATTTGTCTTTCTCTGACTTTTTTTTTTGTAATATAATACACATTAAGTCAATCCATGTTGTTGCAAATGGCAAGATTTTGTTCTTTTATATGGCTATATAATATTCTATGGTGTATATATATATATGTATATATATATATACACACACAAAATATAAATATAAATATAAATATAAATATAAATATAAATATAAATATAAATATATCCATTCATCAGTCACTGGACACATGGGCTATTTGGACAATTTGGCTATTATAGATAATGCTGCTATAGACATGGGGGTGCATGTATCACTTCAAATTAGCATTTTTGTATTCTTAGGTAAATAACTTGTAGTGCAGTTCCTGGATCACAAAGAAATTCTATTTCTAACTTTCTGAGGAATATACATACTGTTTTCCAGTGAGGCTGCACCAGTTTATATATTTTCCCATTCCTCCACATTCTCACCAACACTTGTGTCTTTTGTCATTGATTTTAGGCATTCTGACTGGTGTGAGGTGATATCTCATGGTAGTTTTGATTTGTATTTCCCTGATGATCAGTGATGTTGAGCATCTTTTCATGTATCTGTTGGCCATCTGCATGTCTTCTTTGGAGAAATGTCTATTCATGTCCTCTGCCCATTTCTTGATTGGATTGTTCTCTGGGTGTTGAGTTTGATAAGTTCTTTATAGGTTTTAGATATTAAACGTCTGTCAGATATGTCATTTACAACTATCTTCTCCCATTCAGTAAGCTGCCTTTTAGTTTTGTTGATTGTTTCCTTCTCTGTGCAGAAGCTTTTTATTTTGATGAAGTTCCTGTAGTTTATTTTTGTTTTTGTTTTTCTTTCCTCAAGAGACATATCTAGAAAGAAGTTGTGGTGGCCAATCTTAAAGAAACTACTGCATATGTTCTCCTCTGGGATTTTTAAGGTTTCAGTTCTCACATTTAGGCCTTTAATACATTTTAATTTATTTTATGTTCATGGATTGGAAGAACAAATATTCTCAAAATTTCTATATTACCCAAAGTAATCTACACATTTAATGCAATCTCCAAATACTGACAGCATTTTTTACAGAGGTAGAACAACAACCCTAAAATTTGTATGGGACCGCAAAAGACCCTGAATAGTCAAAGCAACTTCAAGAAAGCAAAGGAAAACTGGAGACATCAAAATTCTGGACTTCAAGTTATATTACAACACTGTAGTGACCAAAACAGCATGGTACTGGAATAAAAATAGACACATAGAGCAATATAACAGATTGGAAAACCCAGAAATGAATCCACAACTAAATGGCAAATTATTCTTTGACAATGCAGGAAAGGATATCCAGTGGGAAAGGACAGCCTCTTCAAAAAATGGTGTTGGAAAACCTGGACAACAACATACTAAAGAATGAAACTGGACCACTTTCTTACATCATATAATTGTCTTTATATTTCAATCCATATGGATAATGGAAAGAGAATTGAGCTGGAACCTAGATGTTGGTTAGTCCCAGCTCTGCTAATTTATTTTACTATGTCCTTAAGCAAATCAGAGAAAACTTTAAGTCTGTTCCCTGAGAGCATGATTGTGATAGCTCAATTTTCTTCAAGTTCTGTCTCTAAGTCTTTAATAAATTGAGATTTAGTAGCATTACCTCCTGTTGGAGCTAGAGGATAAAGCTTAAATGCTTTTCACAAAGAATTAACTGTAGTTGAAAGCTCCATGGTTAAGATAAAGTAGTACTCCAAATTTTTTTAAATATAAATTTTAACTACAGATATAGTCATTGCTATTCTGAGAATCCATTATTTGTGAGATACTTCTCTTTTCTTTTTTCTTTTTCTTTCCTTTTGTTTTTTTAAATTACACTCAGTTAGTGATGGTATAGTACATCATTAGATTTTGATGTAATGTTCAATGATTTGTTAGTTGCGTATAACACCCAGTGCTCATCACAACACATGGCCTCCTCAATACCCATCACCCAGCTACCCCATCCCCCCACCACCCTCCCCTCTGAAACCCTCAGTTTGTTTCCTGGAGTCTATAGTCTCTTACAGTTTGTCTCCCTCTCTGATTTCTTTCCATTCAGTTTTCCTTCCCTTCCCCTGTGGTCCTCCATGCTATTCCTTATGTTCCACATATGAGGGAAACCATATGCTAATTGTCTTTCTCTGCTTGATTTATTTTACTTAACACAATCCCCTCCAGTTCCGTCCATGTCAATGTAAATGGTGGGTATTCATCCTTTCTGATGGCTGAGTAATATTCCCTTGTATATATGGACCACATCTTCTTTATCCATTCATCTGTTGAAGGACATCTCAGCTCCTTCCACAATTTGGCTATTGTGGACATTGTTGCTATGAACATGGGGTGCATATGCCCCTTATTTTCACTACATCTGTATCTTTGGGGTAAATGCCTACTAGTGCAATTGCTGGGTCATAGGCTATCTCTACTTTTAACATCATGGTTTATATGTCTCTTTTTGTGTCAGTACCATGCTATCTTGGTGATTGCAGCTTGTAGTAAAGCTTGAAATCAGGCAACTTGATGGCCCCGGTTTTGTTTTTCTTTTTCAACATTTCCTTAGCAATTTGGGGTCTTTTCTGCTTCCAAACAAATCTTAGGATTGTCTGTTCCAGCTCTTTGAAAAATGCCAGTGGTATTTTAATAAGGATGGCATTGAAAGTATTGCTCTGGGCAGAATAGACATTTTCACAAGGCTTATTCTTCCAATCCATGAGCATGGAATGTTTTCATCTTAATGTGTCTGCCTCAATTTCTTTCATAAGTGTTCTATAGTTTCTAGAGTATACATCCTTTACCTCTTTGGTTAGGTTTATTCCTAGGTGTCTTATGGTTTTTGGTGCTATTGTAAATGGAGTTGTTCCTTATTTCTCTTTCTATAATCACATTGTTAATGTATAGAAATGTAATGGATTTCTATGCATTGATTTTGTATCTTGCCACATTACTGAATTGCTGTATGAATTCTAGTAATTTGGGGGTGGAGTCTTTTGGGTTTTCCACATTAAGTACCATGTCATCTGCAAAGTGAGTTTACTTCTTCTTTGTCAATTTGAATGCCTTTTATTTCTTTTTTGTTTGATTGCTGATGCTTGGACTTCTAACACTATGTTGAACAATAGTGGTGAGAGTGGGCATCCCTCTCATGTTCTGACTTTAAGGGAAAAGCTCTCAGTTTTTCCCAATTGATATTGATATTCACCATGGCCGTTTCATAAATGGCTTTTATGATATTGAGATATGTTCCCGCTATCCCTATACTTTGAAGAGTTTTAATCAGGAAATGATGCTGTATTTTGCCAAATGTCTTTTTTGCATCAATTGAGAGGGTTCTATGGTTCTTGTCTTTTCTTTTATTCATGTCATCTATCATGCTGATTGATTTGAGAATGTTGAACCAGACTTGCATCTCTGGAATAAATCCCCTTGGTCATGGAGGATAATATTTTTAATGTACTGTTGGATCTTATTATCTAGGATCTTGTTCAGTATTTTGGCATCCATATTCATCAGGGATATTAGTCTGTAATTCCTCTCTTTGGTTCAGTCTCTGTCTGTTTTTAGGGTCAGGATAATCCTGGCCTCATAGAACAAGTTTGGAAGTTTTCCTTCTATTTCTATTTTTTTAAACTGCTTTAGTAGAATAGGTGTTAATTCTTTAAATGTCTGGTAGAACTTGCCTGGGAAGCCATCGGGCCCAGGACTCTGGTTTTTTGGAGGTTTTTGATTACTGCTTCAATTTCCTTTCTGGATATTGGTTTATTCATATTGTCTATTTCTTCCTGTTTCAGTCTTGCTAGTTTATAAGTTTCCAGGAATGCGTCCATTTCTTCTAGATTGGTTACTTTGTTTAGCATATAGTTGCTGGTAGTAATTTTTAATATTTGTTCTTATTTCCTTGGTGTTAATCGTGATCTCTCCCCTTTTATTCATGATTTTATTAATTGGGTCCTTCCTTTTCCTTTGGATAAGTCTGGCTGGAGGTCTATCAATCTTATTAATTCTTTAAAAAAACCAGCTTCTAGTTTTATTGACCTGTTCTACTGTTTTCCTGGTTTCTATTTCACTGATTTCTGCTCTAATCTTTATTATTTCTCTTCTCCTGCTTGGTTTAGGAGAAGGTTGTTCTTTCTCCAGGTCATTTTGGTCTAAGGTTAGCATGTGCATTGGGATTTTTCTTTTTCTTTTTTCTTTCTTTTCTTTTCTTTTTTTTTTTTTTGAGAGAGGCTTGGATGGCTATGTATTCCCCTCTGAGGACCACCTTTGCAGTATCTCATAGGTTTTGGACTGATGGGTTTTCATCCTTATAGTTTCAGTGAATTGCTTGAGTTCATCTTTCATTTCCTGGTTGACCCAATCATTCTTTAGCATGGTGCTTTTTAACTTCCAAGTGTTTGAGTTCCTTCCAAATCTCTTCTTTTGGTTGAATTCCAGCGTCAAAGTGTCATGGTCTGAAAATACGCAGGGAATAATCTCAATCTTTTGGTATCAGTTAAGACTTGATTTGTGACCCAGTATGTGATCTTTTCTGGAGAATGTTCCATGTGCACCTGAGAAGAATTTGTACTCTCTTGTTTTAGGGTGGAATGTTCTGTATATATCTTCGAAGTCCATCTGTTCCAATGGGTCATTCAAAGCTCTTGTTTTTTTTTTTTTTTTTTGATCATCTGCTTAGATGATCTTTCCACTGCTGTGAGTGGAGTGTTGAGAGATCTTCTACTATTAATGTATTATTATCAATATGTTTCTTTATTTTGGTTATTAACTGATTTATTTATTTGGCTACTCCCATATTGGGGGCATAGATATTTCAAATTGTTAGATCTTCTTTTTGGATAGACACCTTAAGTACGATATAGAGTCCCTCTACATCTCTCTCTACAGTCTTTGGGTTAAAATCTAATTTGTCTAATATGAGGACTGTTACTCTAGCTTTCTTTTGAAGTCCATTAGCATGGCAAATAGTTCTCCATCCCCTCATTTTCAATCTGGAGGTGCCTTTAGGTTCAAAATGAGTATCTTTTAGACAGCAGATGGATAGGTCCTGTTTTTTGTCCAATCTGAAACCCTGTGTCTTTTCACGGGAGCACTCATCCCCTTTACATTCAGAATAACTATTGAGAGATATGAGATTAGTGCCATTGTATTGCCTATAAATCCCTGTTCCTATGTATTTTCCCTGTTTCTTTCTGTTCTATGTGATTCTTGGGGTCTCTCTTCACTTATAGAATCCCCCTTAATATTTTTTGAGCTCTGGCTTGGTGGTCACATATTCTTTCAGTTTCTGCCTATCCTGAAGGCTCTTTATCTCTCCATCCATTCTGAATGACAGTTTTTCTGGATAAGTATTCTTGGCTGCATGTTCTTTTCATTCCATACCCTTAATATGTCTTGCCAGCCCTTTTTGGGTTGCCAGGTCTCTGGGAACAAGTCTTTTATTATTCCTATATTCCTCCCTCCATATGTAAGGAACCTCCTCTCCCTGGCTACTCTCAAGATAGTTTCATTGGCTGTAAAATTTACAAGCTTCACTCTGATATGTTGTGGTATTGATCTATTTTTATTGATTTTGGGAGGGGTTTTCTCTGTCTCTCAGACTAGAATGCTCATTTTCTTCCCCAGATTAAGGAAGTTCTCAGTTATTGCTCAAAGATACCTTCTAGTCCTCTCTCTCTCCATCCCCTCGGGGATCCCAATAATTCTGACACTGTAATGTTTTATGACATCTTCGATCTCTCTAAGTCTATTTTCATGGACTACTAACTACTTATCCCTGTGTTATTCAGCTTCCTTTCCTTGTATCACCTCATCTTCTAGATCACTGATTTGTTCTTCTCCCTCCTTTACCCCGGCTGTTAGAGTATCCAGTTTAGACTTCATCTCATTCATAACATTTTTTAGTTCAGCCTGATTAGATTTAATTTCTGCTTTTATAGATTCTATATTGTCACTAATTTTTTTTCAAGCTTAGCTATTGACTTTATGATTGCTATCCTGAATTTATCTGTGACATCTTGCTTCTATCCGTATCCATTAGGTCTGTGGCAGTGACATTGTCTCTGTTTCTTTCCTTTGTTGAGCGTTCCTTCTCCTGGTCATTTTCTCAAGGAATGGTTGAGTGAATGAGCAGAGTCCAAAATCTCAACCATGACCCAAGCAAGATGTACCTAGAGAAATCCGGAGCTGTCTGAAGCCACCACAAAAACAAAAAAACAAAAAACAAAAAACAAAAAACAAAGCCAAAATGAAACACAAAAAAAAATTTTAAATTCCAAAATTAAAAAAAAAATGGGAGGAGGTGAAGGGGGCTATAATCTCCCAGTGTGGACAAAATCTGGTTTTTAGTTTTTCCTAGGTATATTTTGGTCTTTGTGTTAAAGGACACTGTGTGTCAAATTTTAAGGGAAGTAAAACTTGTATCTATATAAAGGTAAAATTGAATAGTGAAAAAAGGACTAAAATAAAGCATGTATCTCTATAGAAAACATAGGTGTGAAAAATACAATTTAAAAAGATACTATGAAGTAGAAGTTGATATAATAAATACCTAGTTAAAATGAGAAGGTAAAAAACAAACAAATAGAGAAAAGGGATAAGAAAAATAAAATGAAGAGAACTTTATCTGGAAAAAAAAAAAAGAAAACAAAACAAACAAAAAACCCCACACAAGCCATGAGGCCACACCTGGAGCTCAATATATAATTTTCCCTAGCTGTGGGTATTTTACAGTCTTATGGGATCCATAGAATTGTTGTCTACCTAGTCTTCCAGCCTGTCTTCTGGGGGAGGGGTCTGCCCTGGTGTTTTTCAGGTATCCCTGCCCTTGTGGAGTTGCCCCACCCCCTGTCAGGAGTTGAGCTCAGTCTGGTCTTCTGTGTGGCTTTTCTTCCCTGGGGGCTTTCTGCTCCTCTTCAGAGGATCAGGGCAAAATGGCTGCAGCCGAACATCTGGCCCAGGGCAGAAAATTCAGTCTGTTCTTTAATAAACCCTCTAGGACAAATAGTCTCCACTTCTATATGGGGTGCCAAAAACCACAGCCTCTCATGGTGTGCACCCACGCAACTCTTTTGGATGTAGTCCCAGGGTCCCAGGATTTGTGATTCTAAATCTGTTGCGCACATTCAAAACTTCTGGATCATGTCTGGGTGCTACTTTTAAGGCCTTTGTGGGCTGCTATTGCTCTGTGAGTTTTTGCCTGGTCGCGGGTGCAGGTTCCAGATATTTTTCAGGCTACCCAATAGAAGAGAGATTATTGACCAGTCCAGCTTACATTTTATGGTGATTGGAGCTGAGCCCCTTTCTGGGCTGGGTGACAATATCCTGCTTCCTGGCTCCACTACTCAGGTATTCTACTGCTTCAGGGATTCCCCATTTGCTCTGAAGCTTCTTGTAGCCTGAGACCGCAATGCCCTACTTAGAATTTTGCCTTTTAATTTCCAGAGCCCTTTTCAGAGAGGGATGTCTCTCCCTAGAGCAGTTTTATAAGGGTTCTGATTTTGCACTCCGGTGTTATATCACTTTCCAGGAACCAGCTTATGGAGGCTCCCTCCCCCTTCTCTTTATCTCTTGATATCTCCCCACAGATTCATGACTCCACACGTTCTACATTGCAAAAACTAATCAGTTTTCTGCTTGCAGAGATCTAGGTGTATATTCTTACATCTCAGAATGATTTCATTTGTATTAAAAATGGTTTGGTAGATATCCAGCTAAATTCTCGGGACCAGTTGAAATGGGGTCCTTGCCTCCAAATGCCATCTTGTCTCCAAAAAACCCCTTAAGTGTGAGATTACAAGACTCTTTCCCTTAGGAAAAGAGCACTGTAATTTTTTTTTCTTCTCGCATAATAGATATGCTGGGTTAAGTTGAGTGTACCATCCAGAGAGTCTCAGCAATGCATTTGTGAGATATTTTTCTAGCACACCTATGTATACATAACCCTAGATTGTTCTTTAAATAGCTGGGAAAGCGCTGACCTCCTATATAATACAATACTCAACCAGGAAGTATGTTAAAGCAGAATTCCCTTTCAGATACATTTTGGAACGAGATTTCACCCTTTTTAATGGTTTTTAATGAGACACCTTAAGAAATAGTAATGTTTACACTCAATATATGGTTAGCAATGACATTTCTAGAAAATTATTGAATGCAAAAATGCTTCCCTGTAGAAAAATTTCTCTGGGCTGACAATGCTTACTGTTAGTTTTCATTATTAATATTTCAAGTCCCATCCTCTTGCTACCATGAGAAAAGTCATGGCATGATTCAACAGAGCTTGATTTCTTTTCCTTGGTGCCTTCCAAATGCTATCTTATGAGTATATAATACTTAGAATAATGTAACACAATTCCGAATTCTCCCCAAATACTAAGATCATCATAATAAATTTAATTTACATTTTGAGGTCTTGCCCATCTGTAGAAAATCTTCAGTTTCCAGTTAAGCTTCTAATTCTTCTATGGCTGCTTTCACCCAGAGGTTAGGGGCAGGGTTCTAAAAACTCACTGGCACTTCTGTCAAAAGGCTAGCAGTAGTCCAGTCTTTAACATCTTTGTCTCTAAAGATTATTTATTTATTTATTTATTTGAGAGAGGGAGAGAGAGAGAGAGAGAGCGTGCATGCAGGAGCAGACAGAGGGAGAAGAAGACTCCCCACTGAGCAGGAACCCTAACAGGGGGCTAGATCACAGGACTATGGGGTCATGACCTGGGCTGAAAGCAGATCCTTAACTGACTGAGCTACCCAGGCACCCTTCAAAAACTTTGTCTCTATACTGTAGACCTTGTACGTCATGGTTGGTTAGCTACTTCCTGAATGTATTTTTATTCATTTCAAGATCTGTTCAATATTTTCTGACTTTCTAGTATTCACTGCCCTCTCCTGGCTGCCTTTATTCCTTTCTACTATGAGGTTTCTGGTGGTTCTTGTCCATGAACTAGATTCCCTGGCTATATAGTTGTCCATTTTCCTTTCCACTAAGATTGTAGAGTTTTTATCTGTTGTAGTTGAACTTTGCAATCTACTGACAGAATTTTTGTTTATTAACTACTGTATTGGAATTCCTTGCCCATTTTAGTTGTCCACTTTCTTTTTCATTGACCCAGAATAATTAGTATTGACCATTAATCTGGGATAAAACTTACATGATATTTTTCTGTTATAACTTGCTTCCATCATGCCTGGTATTTTCTTTTTTTTTTTAATTTAATTTAATTTAATTTCTTTTCAGTGTTCCAGAATTCATTGTTTTTGTATTGCACCCAGTGCTCCATGCAATATGTGCCCTCCATAATGCCCACCACCTGGCTCACCCAGTCCCCCAACCCCCCTCCCTTCCAAAACCCTCAGTCTCTCATGGTTTGTCTCCCCCTCCAATTTCCCCCAACTCACTTCTCCTATCCATCTACCAATGTCCTCTGTGTTATTCCTTATGCTCCACAAGTAAGTGAAACTATATGATAATTGACTTTCTCTGCTTGACTTATTTCACTCAACAAAATCTCTCCCAGTCCCATCCATGTTGGTAAAAAAGTTAGGTATTCATCCTTTCTGATGGAGGCATAATACTCCATTGTATATATGGACAATATCTTCTTTATCCATTCATCCATTGAAAGGTACCTTGGCTCTTTCCACAGTTCGGTGACTGTGGCCATTGCTGCTATGACAATTGGGGAACAGATGGCCCTTCTTTTCACTACATCTGTATCTTTGGGGTAAATACCCAGTAGTGTGATTGCAGGGTCAGAGGGTAGCTCTATTTTTAATTTCTTAAGGAATATCCACACTATTTTCCAAAGTGGCTACACCAACTTGCATTCCCACCAACAGTGTAAGAGGGTTCCCCTTTCTCCACATCCTCTCCAACACTTGTTGTTTCCTGTCTTGTTAATTTTTGCCATTCTAATTGGTGTAAGGTGGTATCTCAATGTGTTTTTGATTTGAATTTCCCTGATTGCTAATGATGATGAACATTTTTCCATGTGTCTGTTAGCCATTTGTATGTCTTGTTTGGAGAAGTGTCTGTGCATGTCTTCTGCCCATTTTTTGGCATGATTATCTGTTTTTTGGGTATTGAGTTTGAGAAGTTCTTTATAGATCTTGGATATCAGCCCTCTGTCTGTAGTGTCACTTGCGAATATCTTCTCCCATTCCGTGGGTTGCCTCTTTCTTTTGTTGACTGTTTCCTTTGCTGTGCAGAAGCTTTTGATCTTGGTAAGTCCCAAAAATTTATTTTTGCTTTTGTTTCCTTTGCCTTTGGAGACATATCTTGAAAGAAGTTGCTGTGGCCGATGTCAAAGAGGTTACTGCCCATGTTCTTCTCTAGGATTTTGATAGATTCCTGCCTCACATTGAGGTCTTTTATCCATTTTGAGTTTATCTTTGTGTATGGTGTAATAGAATGGTCAAGTTTCATTCTTCTACACATACCTGTCCAATTTTCCCAGCACCATTTATTGACGAGACTGTCTTTTTTCCACTGTATATTTTTCCTGCTTTGTCAAAGATTATTTGACCATAGAGTTGTGGGTCCATATCTGGGCTCTCTACTCTGTTCCACTGGTCTATGTGTCTGTTTTTGTGAGAGGACCATGCTGTTTTGGTGCTGGTATTTTCTTCACATTAGGAGACTGTCTTACACTCTTAAATATTTTTCTTAACCACATTGCATTTTAGGAGAAAAACAGTGCCAGTCACGTCCACATAGTATTTCCAATAAACATATGGTTCTCCCCCTGTACTCCTTCAGAGACACTTATGGATCAAACAACACAACTACCTAGTCCAGAAACAAACATCTTTAATGAGACAATAAATAACCCATTTTTTTCCCATTTTTTCCCAAACGAAAAAGTTTATTGTGAATATTCAATTGTGAGTATTTTGGAATAATTCACATGCAGTTTTAATAAATAATAGAGATCTCATGTATACTTTTTTTAGTTTCCCCAAATAGTAACTAGCATCTTGCAAAACTATTGTTTTGCAATATCACAGACAGGATTTTGTGATTACACAATCCAGTGATCTTATTCAAATTTCCCCTTTCACTTGTACTAATTTCTCTGTGTATTTCTACACAATTGTATCCCATGAATAGGTTCCTGTATCCACTACCACAGACAAGATATAAAATAGTTCCATTGCTACATGGATCCCTCCTGTTTATAATCATTCCTAGTTTTCCCACTCGCTTGCCCTGTCCCTAAACCCTGTCAACCATTAATCTGATTTCCATCTCTATAATTTTGTCATTTCAAAAATATTGTGTAAAAGGAATAATAGAGAGCACATAACCTTTTAGTCTTGACTCTTTTTACTCAGTATATTTCTCTGGAGAGTCATCCAGATTGTTTTTTATACCAATAGTTTATTCCTTTTTATTGCTGATAGTATTCAACTGTATGGAATAATCAAAGTTTGTTTATCCAGTCACCCACTGAAGAACATTTGGGTGGTTTCAACTTTTTGACTATTACAAATTAAGTTATGAGCATTTGTGTATAGGCTTTGTGTATGAAAATAAGTTTTCAGTCATGGGATAAATGCCAAGTGGTGTGATTCCTGGGGTGTAAATAGTTACATTTTTAGTTTTATAAGAAACTGCCATACTCTTTTCTAATAAACAGCATTTTAAACTAACCACATGTTAGTTTAATCTTTGGAGATAACCTCTTAGTTTAAAAAAGATGTTGAGACCACAGATCTAGAATGTTTAAAAACATTATACAAAATCTGTCTTCAGTTTTCTTTACATAATACCCAAACCTCAAACACACAAGGACTGATTAGAACCTGTACAGATGTATGAATTTATTAATTTTACAAATGTTATATGCTCATACTTTATGTTTAGTCAGAGAATTCATTCAGAAAATCAACATGATAAGTATTCCATTGTTTTTAAGGATAATAATATTGAAATTTAAGGGATGCTGAAGAAAAAGGTTTGAATATAAGCAACTAATTGTTTTCCATTAATTCCAGGGTCTTTGTCATTTTATCACACAACTCTTTGTTATCACTGAAAGTAATAGAAATAGGATTCACTTCTTTTGACTGAAAGAGCTTCATGAAATGCCATAGAATCTGAGCAATTAGTATATAATAAAGAGAGAAAAGGCAATTAAAAATCAATTTCAAATGAGTAATGACCATGCTAATGAAAACTCAGCAAAAATGAGTTTTCCTATGGTACCAAATATTTTCTTGAACAGTTACAATGATCTAAAGCTTTTTCTTATTATGAAATGAGGTCCCTCTAATTTTACATTTGAAGATCTTATACATTTTAATATGTATTCTACAATTTTATTCAACAAATCACTGATGAATGTATACTGGAAAGTTTAAATAATATTCAGATAAAAGCAATAAAAATAAATATTTTTAGATATGAGAATGTTCCCCCAGTTGGAAATATTTTTAAATTTTTTTTTAAAGATTTCATTTATTTGACAGAGATCACAAGTAGACAGAGAGAGAGGAGGAAGCAGGCTCCCTGCTGAGCAGAGAGCCTGATGCGGGGCTTGATCCCAGGACCCCGAGATCATGACCTAAGTCGAAGGCAGAGGCTTTAACCCACTGAGCCACCCAGGCATCCTGGAAATATTTTTAAATTTTAATTCCAGTACAATCAACATGCATTGTTATTTTAGTTTCGGGTGTACAATATAATGATTCAAAAATTATGTACATTACTCAGTGCTCATCACAATAGTGTACTCTTAATCTCCTTCACCAGTTGGAAGTATTTTTAAAGTACAATAAAATGATTAGAGAAGCTTGGGTTACTAGCACTGTAAAAGTGATTTTTCAGTGTATATTTATGGACTGGATACTGTTTTTTTCTAAGTGTAAATATCATTTTCCATTCAATTGAGGGGCATTTCAATGTAGTTTGGATATTAGAGGAGATGAAGTCTTACTGAAATGGAAAGATGAAGATCACCAATTTAAGAAAAGTAGGTGCTAAACAGTTTAATATTATTTTGGTAAAAAATATATAAGCCCATATATTGTATATCCTTAAAGAAAGTAAAGAAATATATGCACTAGATTTAACATAGGGTATCTCTGGTGATGGCAATGAGGAAACTGAGTTTTTAGCATTTTGCTTTCTTGTATTTTCTAATTTTCTATAGTGCATATATACTACTTCTGTAATAATAAGTGGTATTTTTAAGCTGATTGCAAATAGAAATGTACAGAACGTATGCTGCTCAGATGTCAGTTTTTTTTTTAAAGTCAGACTATTTTTTTAGTGCAGTTTTATGTTCATAGCAAAATTGAGGGGAAAAAGGGAGACAAGATGGCAGAGAAGTAGGAGAAGGCACCTTTTCAACCTCTACCCTAAGGTGAGCTGACTACCTACCAAAGAACTCCGATCACCCATGAAATCAGCCTGAGATTAGAATTACACACGTCTGGATCTCTACAGGGGCAGAAGACGCCAGTGGGCAGGTAAAGTGGACTGGGAACTTCGTACTGGTATTGGAAGATAAACAAAAGGGGGAGGGAGCCACCAGAAGTGACCCATTGGAACGTAATACCCCAGTACGAGAGTGCCCTGTGACTGGGGACCAGCATTAACTTGGAGTCTGGTTGAAAGCACTCAAAAAGAGCAAAGGATCGTGGGGGGAAATTGTGGGAATCGGGGCGGTTAGGGACAGGGGCTTAAGTCCCCAGACCAAGGAAAGTCACCAGTGGCGCTGAGCCAGAGAGAGTGCGGCGCACAGCCTTTTTGCAGTCCCCACGCTTGTGCCATGCTGTGCTATCAGAGCCTGAGTCGCGCCCCACACCCTCCACTGAGAGAGGTGCGCGCAGGCGCCAGCTGGGAGCTCTCAGTCCCGGAAAGACTGAGTACTCCCTGCCCACCCAGTGGGAAAAGCTCAGTGTGTAATTGCTGTTGGTAACCTCTCTGGCAGTCTGGAGCTGCCCAGACAGCAGCCGCTGTCCTGGTTTTGGGTACAAGCAGGAGTTCCTGCATCCCCAGGGACCGTGACTGGGAACATGCTCTGCCAGTGGCCAAGGGGAATTTCTGTGCTCTGAAGCACCCAGAGGGGAACAGACTGAGGCTTCTCTCTGAAAGGGAGGTCTGGGTGCAGTTTGCTTTCCTTTAAACCTCCAAAAACCATTAAGAGCCGCCAAAGGGAGAGAAAACAAATGAACAAACAAAAAAACCTCCAGAGAACAAAAGCCTGAAAAACTGGTTTCCTCAGAGCCCACCCCCTTGAGGGGGGCGGGAGGACTTAACTCAGGAAACACTGCCTAAAATCCAGTGGCAAGCCCCACCCCCAGAAAGCCAACCAAAAAAAAAAAAAAAAAAAAGATGACAAGAGAACAACCACCACTACTTCATTGATACAACTTTTATTTTTAACTCGTTCCCACTATTCTGGTATATTTTTAAAGTATTTTTATTTTTTATATAGATAATTTTTTAGCCTATACACCATCACAGTGAGATGTCCATTACATCAAATTCCATAATAACCTTTTAACCTGAACTTTATGATACACATACCCGTGTTTTTCTTTTGCTTTTCTATTTTTTAAAAATTTTTTAAATCATAAAGATCAGAGCAGAAATAAATGAAATAGAAACCAAAAAAACAATAGAACAAATCAATGAAACTAGGAGCTGGTTCTTTGAAAGAATTAATAAGATCGATAAACCCCTGGCCAGACTTATCAAAAAGAAAAGAGAAAGGACCCAAATAAATAAAATCACGAATGAAAGA
>NW_019154151.1:3175696-3193782 GCF_002288905.1 Enhydra lutris kenyoni | reverse complement strand
TCAAAGGTAACATGATGTCAATAAAAACGTATCTCTCAATAATCATTCTCAACGTGAATGGCCTAAATGCGCCCATAAAATGACACAGGGTTGCAGATTGGATAAAACGACAGGACCCATCCATATGTTGTTTACAAGAGTCCCATTTCGAACCTAAGGATACACCAAGACTGAAAATGAAGGGATGGAGAAGCATCTTTCATGCCAATGGGCCTCAAAAGAAGGTCAGGATAGCGATTCTCATATCAGATAAATTATTTTAAACTAAAGACACTACATTTCTTAAAGGGACTATCCACCAAGATGATCTAACAATTGTAAATATCTATGACCCCAATATGGGAGCAGCCAATTACATAAGAAAACTATTAATCAAGATAAAAAGGCTTATTGATATGAATACATTAATAGTAGGAGATCTTAACATGCCTCTCTCAGTAATAGACAGATCATCCAAGCAGAAAATCAATAAAGAAACAAGAGCATTGAATGACACATTGGACCAGATGGACCTCATAGATATATACAGAACATTCCACCCTAAAACAACAGAATACTCATTCTTCTCAAGGGCACATGGAACCTTCTCAAGAAGAGACCACATACTGGGTCACAAATCAGGACTCAACTGATACCAAAAGACTGAGATTATTCCCTGCATATTCTCAGATCACAATGCTTTGAAACTGGAGCTAAACCATAAGGAAAAGTTTGGAAGGAACTCAAACACCTGGAAGCTAAAGACCACCTTGCTTAAGAATGCTTGGATCAACCAGGAGATCAAAGAAGAACTGAAACAATTCATGGAAACCAACGAGAATGAAGACACTTCGGTCCAAAACCTATGGGATACAGCAAAGACGGTCCTAAGGGGGAAATACATAGCCATCCAAGCCTCCCTCAAAAAAATTGAAAAATACAGAATACACCAGCTTTCTCTACACCTTAAAGAACTGGAGAACCAACAACTAATTAAACCAACTCCACAAACAAGAAGGGAAATAATCAAGATTAGAGCAGAGATCAATGAGGTAGAAATTAGAGATACAGTAGAACATATCAATGAAACTAGAAGCTCTTTTTTGAAAGAATCAATAAGATCGATAAACCATTGAACACAGTAATCCAAAAGAAAAGAGAGAAAGCTCAAATTAATAAAATTATGAATGATAAGGGAGAGATCATAACTAACACCAAGGAAGTAGAAACAATCATCAGAAGTTATTATCAACAGTTATATGCCAATAAGTTAAGCAACCTAGAGGAAATGGATGCATTCCTGGAAAACTATAAACTCCCAAAATTGAACCAGGAAGGATTTGACAACCTGAATTGACCAATACCTAGTAACGAGATTGAAGCAGTGATCAAAACCTCCCAAAAAGCAAGAGCCCGGGACCTGATGGATTCCCTGGGGAATTCTACCAAGCTTTCAAAGAAGAAATAACACCTATTCTCCTGAAGCTGTTTCAAAAAATTGAAGGAGAAGGAAAACTTCCAGACTCTTTTTATGAAGCCAGCATTACCCTGATCACCAAACCAGGCAAAGACCCTACCAAAAAGGAGAATATCTGACCAATATCCTTGATGAATATGGATGCTAAGATTCTCAACAAGATCCTAGCAAATAAGATCCAGCAGCACATTAAAAAGATTATCCACCATGAACAGGTGGGATTCAACCCTGGGTTGCAGAGATGGTTCAACATTCACAAATCAATCAATGTGCTAGAACGAATCAATAAAAGAAGAGAGAAGAACCACATGGTCCTCTCAATTGATGCAGAAAAAGCATTTGACAAAATCCAGCATCCATTCCTGATTAAAACGCTTCAAAGTATAGGGATAGAGGGAACATTCCTGAACTTCATAAAATCTATCTATGAAAGACCCACAGCAAATATCATCCCCAATGAGAAAAAGCTCACAGCCTTCTCGTTGAGATCAGGAACATGACAAGGATGCCCACTCTCACCACTCTTGTTCAACATAGTATTAGAAGTCCTAGGAACAGCAATCAGACAACAAAGAGAAAGAAAAGGTATCCAAATTGGCTTGAAGAAGTCAAACTCTCTCTCTTCGCAGATGACATGATACCTTATATGGAAAATCTAAAAGACTCCACCCCCAAACTACTAGAACTCATACAGCAATTCAGTAACGTGGCAGGATACAAAGTCAATGTACAGAAATCAGTTGCTTTCTTATACACTAACAATGAAAATACAGAAAGGGAAATTAGAGAATCAATTCCATTTACTATAGCACCAAGAACCGTAAGATACCTGGGAATAAATCTAACCAAAGAGGTAAAGGAACTGTACTCGAGGAACTACAGAACACTCATGAAAGAAATCGAAGAAGACACAAAAAGATGGAAGACCATTCCACGCTCTTGGATCAGAAGAATAAACATTGTTAAAATGTCTATATTGCCTAGAGCAATCTATACTTTTAATGCTATTTTGATCAAAATTCCATGGGTATTTTTCAAAGAGCTGGAGCAAATAATCCTAAAATTTGTATGGAATCAGAAGAGACCCTGAATCGCTAAGGAAATGTTGGAAAACAAAAATAAAACTGGCGGCATCACGTTACCTGATTTCAAGCTATACTACAAATCTGTGATCACCATGACAGCATGGTAGTGGCATAAAAACAGACACATAGACCAGTGGAACAGAGTAGAGAGCCAGATATGGACCCTCAACTATATGGGCAAATAATCTTTCACAAAGCAGGAAAAAAAATCCAGTGGAAAAAGGCCAGTCTCTTCAGTAAATGGTGCTGGGAAAATTGGACAGGTATATGTAGAAAAATGAAACTGGACCATTCTCTTACACCGTACACAAAGATAAACTCGAAATGGATAGAAGACCTCAATGTGAGACAGGAATCCATCAGAATCCTAGAGGAGAACCTAGGCAGTAACCTTTTCAATATCAGCCACAGCAACTTCTTTCAGGATATGTCTCCAAAGGCAAAGGAAACAAAAGTGAAAATGGACTTTTGGGACTTCATCAAGATCAAAAGCTTCTGCACAGCAAAGGGGACAGTCAACAAAACAAAGAGGCAACCCACGGAATGGGAGAAGATATTTGCAAATGACAGCACAGACAAAAGGTTGATATCTAGGATCTATAAAGAACTTCTCAAACTCAACACACACAAAACAGATAATCATGTCAAAAAATGGGTAGAAGACATGTACAGACATTTCTCCAATGAAGACATACAAGTGGCTATCAGACACATGAAAAAATGTTCAGCATCGCTAGCCATCAGGGAGATTCAAATTAAAACCACATTGAGATACCACCTTACACCTGTTAGAATGGCGAAAATTAACAAGATAGTAAACAACAAGTGTTGGAGAGGATGTGGAGAAAGGGGAACCCTCTTACACTGTTGGTGGGAATGCGAGTTGGTGCAGCTACTTTGGAGAACATTGTGGATACTCCTGCAGAAATTAAGAATAGAGCTTCCCTATGACCCTGTAATTGCACTGCTGGGTATTTACCCCAAAGATACAGATGTAATGAAAAGAAAGGCCATCTGTACCCCAATGCTTATAGCAGCAATGGCCACGGTCGCCAAACTATGGAAAGAACCAAGATGCCCTTCAGCGGATGAGTGGATAAGGAAGATGTGGTCCATATACACTATGGAGTATTATGCCTCCATCAGAAAGGATGAATACCCAATTTTTGTAGCAACATGGACGGGACTGGAAGAGATTATGCTGAGTGAAATAAGTCAAAAGAGAGAGTCAATTATCATATGGTTTCACTTACTTGTGGACCATAACAAATAACACAGAGGACGTGGGGAGATGGAGAGGAGAAGGGAGTTGAGCGAAATTCGAGATGGAGATGAACCATGAGAGACTATGGACTCTGAAAAACAATCTGAGGGTTTTGAAGAGGCGGGGGGTGGGAGGTTTAGGGAGCCAGGTGGTGGGTATTATGGAGGGCATGCATTGCATGGAGCACTGGATGTGGTGCAAAAACAATGAATTCCGTTTTGCTGAAAAGAAATAAAAAAAATTGAGAGGAAAATACAGACATTTCCAGTGTACATCTCTCCTCCCACACATGCAAAGTTTCCCCTACTATCAACATTTCCCACCAGAGTGGTACATTTTTTTATAATTAATGAGCTTATATTGACAAGGCATAATTACTCAATATGCATAGTTTACATTGGGGTTCACTCCTTGTGTACCTTCTGTGGGTGTGGACAAAGCATAATAACATGTATTCCTCATTTTAGTATCATAGCGTATTTTCCTGTACCAAAATTCCTCTGTGCTCCTCCTGTTTATCTCTCCTCCACAACCTTTGGCAACCACTGATATTTTTTTCTTTTTAATGTCTCCATATTATTGCCTTTTCTATAATGTCATATAGTTGGAATCATACAATATGTGGCCTTTTCAAATTTCTTTTCTTACTTAGTAATATGCACTTATGTTCCTCCATGTATTTTCATGGCTTGATAGCTCATATCTTTTTATGCTGAAAAATACTCCATTGTCTGAATGAACACAGTTTATTTATCCATTCACCTACTGAAGGACGTGATTTAGTTTTTTTTTTTAATTTTCTTTTTTCAGTGTCCTTCACCCATACCCCCACGCCCTCCCTTCCAAAACCTTCAGTTTGTTTCTCAGTGTCCCCAGTCTCTCATTTTTCATCTCCCTCTCCGATCTAGTTTTTTTTTTTTACCAACAATGAAGAAAAAACCTCAAAATCTCATATTTTAAAAACGATTTTATGAGTTTAGGAAATGTATCAATTTTCATAAATTTTATGTCTTACTGCTAACATTTGGAAGAGTCTATTTTAATTTGCTCGTTTACAGGGCAGACTTTTAGAAGTACTATTTTATTTTGACATTTTTGAGTGCTGGTTTACATTTTGTTCTGGATGATGAGTTTGCTTTGTACATAATATAGGCTTGTTGAATAAGAACGGAATATGCCAGTAAAGCTTGAATATACCTATACAGGAGAGAGTTATCATATGGTTTCACTTACTTGTGGAGCATAAGGAATAACACGGAAGACATTGGGAGATGGAGAGGAGAAGTGAGTTGGGGGAAATTGGAGGGGGAGACAAACCATGATAGACTGTGGACTCTGAGAATCAAACTGAGGGTTTTGGAGGGGAGGGAGGTGGGGGGTTGGGTGAGCCTGGTTGTGGGTATTAAGGAGGCCATGTATTACATAGAGCACTGGGTGTGGTGCATAAACAATGAATTTTGGAACATACACAAAAAATAAAATTAAATAAAAACAAACAAATAGACAGATAAAACTAGGTGGGCATTGGAGTGGGTTTTACCTGCTTAAACAACTCTCATTAACTTAAATTATCTTGAAATATTGCTTTAAGTGCAACCACATAGATTTTCCCTAACTTGAGGCCTGTTCATCAATATTCTACAGGAGAATCTTCTATCTAATTCAACAAACATATTAATTTTGTGGTAATTCTGTTCTGTGCTCTCTTCTAGATGCTTGGGATACATCAGTGCATAGACAGGACAAAAAGACTTGCTCTTGTGGAGTTAACATTCTAGTGGAGGGAGACACGCATCAAACAGAAAACATTAGTAAATTTTATTGTACTTAGGCTAAGGACTTTAGAAAAAAATGAATAAAGCAGGGTAAGGGCATCTGAAATATAGGAGAGTGAGGGTCTGATTTTAAATAGGGTGGTCAAGATATACCTCACTAAAGTGACATACACCAAAAGACTCAAAGTTGGTGAGAAGTGAGCCATACAGGTATGGGAGAAAGACAATTTTAGGCAGAGAACAGTTCTTTTTTGGGGAGTATTCCTCGTGAGTTAGAGGACAAGCACAGAATCTGGTGTGGTTGGAGTGAGCATGGAAAGGATAGAGATTTAGAGGATGTGGTCAGAGAGACAATCCTGCAGAGACTTATCAACAATTTGTAAGGTCCTTGTCTTTTACATAGAGTGAGAAGGGGAGCCATTAAAGTGAAGAAGGGAATAACATGATCTGACTTAGATTATTAATGGGATAACTGGTTGCTGAAAAGAGACCAGGTAAGAAGCAGGGAATCTAGTCATTGCAATAACCCAGGAGATCATTGGTGGTGGCAGCAGGAATAGTGAGAAGTGGTCAGATTTAGAAGTATTTTGAAGATAAAGTCAACAGGATTAATTGAGATCAGAAAGACCGTAGGTGGAGATTTGGGGAATAAAATAAAGAGTGCTGTTATAGATATGATAAATGTGATTTGGCCATTAGACATTAAATCTAATTCTTATTTCCATGATTAGTACCAATGATCTGTAAGCACTGGCTGTGGGCAGGAGATAGTAGGTACAAGAACTGTAGTAAATATTTCTTTATAGCCAGTGTACTTGCAAACTAAGATGCTCAGAGTGTACACATACAATTAACCTTTTATAACATTCAGTATTTATTTACTCACTTATTAGACAAATATTTATTGCGTCACTATAAGATTCTCAATATGGATGCTAAGGAAATTGGGGATCAACTGCTTAATTTTGAACCCTGGATTCACTACTTACTAGTAAATCCCACGATGAGTTGGGTTACCATCTGGAAAATAAAGACAATAATAATACCTACCACACAGGCATGTTGGGAGGATTAAATGGGATAATCATGTATAAAATATTTAGAACAATGTGATAAACACTGTATGTTACTCATTATTTTTATCAAGGCCTCTCTTTTCCTTCCCATTGTGCCTTCTCCCTTAGCTAATCCTAACATAAATAGAGAAGACTATCTATAAAATTCATGATGAGCACAGTTAGCATATATATCATATACCAAGATCAAAATGCAGATAATCTAGAACCTCAGGCCCGTTCCTACTGCTGTGCCTGATCAACACACAATCTAGATATCTAGAATTTTTCAGACTCACATATACATGCAAACATAGCTAAGAGGGCTTTAGAACACTTAGGACTCCCTGTTGATCAAGAATCCCTTCTGTATTCAACAGTACCTAGAGAACACTGTCCCATTTACCCATACTGCACACTCTTACTGGTCCTTATTACTTGTACTCACAAAGATGTTAGAATTAGCAAAGAAAGCAGGCCATTAAACAGGCATCTTTTGTGTCCTACCCTAGCTATTCTTCTGTGTAAACCACCTCATTTGCTCTCCTTTTCCTCATTTTCTGGCCTTAATTCTGCTTCTTTATTTTAACCCAGTTTGAACTTCCACACTCAAATGTTGACCTGTGACAATCTGATCAGATTCACTATAGTTTATGCCTGCCCACCTGCACAATCCTCTAATGTAGAATCCAGCATTGGGTAGTATCATTCAATTTGTCCTGACACTACAAACTTGGGCTTTTGCTTCTTTTTCAGGATAATGAAAACCACATACACCTTTTCCCTTTGAAACATTTCCTTTCCATTTTCACTTTCTAAGTTTTGCTTTCTTTAGTTATTCTGCAAGGCTTATCTGTCAGAGTTGAGGGCAGTAAGATGTATTTGTGGTTTGGGAAAGTTTGAGAACACTCACAGTTTCCTGAATAATGTTTAGGTTCTTAGAAATAATTATAATATTATTAATAATAGTAACAAACACTTATTTTGTGCTTACCATATATTGTGCTAATGTTGTGTTGCCTCCTTTACATTTGTTATCTCAATTACTATGGTAAATAACATGAGGTAAATGTTAATTTCCCCACTTTACAAATGGGGAAATGAATGTTTAAAGCATTGCATGAGTCTGAAAGTAGCAGAGCTTAGACTTAGTCTTTTCTGTGTCAAAGCTGATACTTTTAACTTCCAAAGTGTATCACTAGACAATAGGCTCCTTAGATCTGTTCTCCCATGCAGTTTTTGTTGAGTATACAATGTATTACCTTACACTTATTCTCTCACATTTGATAAATATGGAAAGACAAAAAGACCTCTTTGTGAATGTTCAGCAATATTTGCCCTTTACTAAAACAAAGACTTTATATTTCTATAGAACGTTGCAAATTCAAAATACTTTTACATCCTGTTAATTTTGATCCTAATAACACTTTGTGGTGAGGAAGACAAGGCTTGTTATCCCCTTTTTCTAAATAAATAAACCAAGGTTCAAATAACTTAAGTGCCTTGCACAAGGTCTCGTGACTGGTAAACTGACAAGACAAATTATAATCAGGTTTCTTGACTATTAATTGCTTTCTGGAACTTCTAGCTAAAATTTGTCTTTGAAAATTATTGTTAGACTATATTATTTTTAATACAAATTGTGCTGGCTTGCAACTTACTTTCTAGGAAAGCACCAATTAGCAAGAGTAAGATATTAACAAAGTATCAGAGATCATTCTCTTTTCACTTTGTTCTTTTTAAAAAAAATTAATTTAATTTAATTCAATTAATTAATTTATTGATTCTCACCATAGCACATACCTTTCCCAATGTCCATCACCAAGCCACCCCATCCAACTATCCCCCTCTCCTCCAGCAACCTGTCACGGCCAGAGCAACAAATCGACCAGGAACGTAAGGGTAAGAGGATGGTGAAAAGAACTTAAGAGACAAAGAGATGGGGGCAGGAGGAGCCCTGAGGAGGTTGTCCAACAGTGCCAAGTTTATTCAAAGCACTAAGGCCATATATATAGTGATAGGAGAAGCAATACATCTGTGCCTAGTTAAACAACCCCAAGTTCCCATAATAAGTTTCACATTTAACTATAAGCAGACCTCGTGACACCAAATGGCTGATGCTAGTAAAATTGTTCTGTATTGATACAGCGAACCTGAAAGTAATTTATGAGCAGTACCAGGGTAGCAAGGACCAGCAACAAACTTTTGACCCCAACTGAATTGTTCTCATTTGTTTAGCAAGAATGTGGGAAATCACGTAGGCGAGCGCACAACACATAGCACAGACCCTTTCTCAGTGCTACTCAACTTTTCGTTCCTAAACATTTTGTTAGGTTATTCGGACTTTAAAGGAGGCACAAGTCAGGGCCGGTTTGGTCCTCATATCAAGCCTTATTGTGGCCTCCCACAGCAACCCTTAATTTGTTTCCTGAGATTAAGAACCTTTTATGGTTTGTCTCCCTCTCTGGTTTCATCTAGTTTCATTTTTCCCTCCCTTTCCCTATGATCCTCTGTCTTGTTTCTCAAATTCCTCATATTAGTGAGATCATATGATAATTGTCTTTCTCTAATTGACTTATTTCATTTAGCATAATACCCTCTAGTTCCATACACATCATTGCAAATGGCAAGATTTTTTTGATGGCTGTATATGTATTCATATGTATGTATATATGAATACATATGTATGTATATATATATAGCCATCAAAAAATATATATAATCTCACATCTTCTTTATCCATTCATCTGTTGATGGTCATCTCAGCTCTTTCCACAGTTTGGCTATTGTGGAGATTTCTGCTATAAACATTGGGGTACATGTGCCCTTTCGGATCACTACATTTGTATCTTTGGGGTAAATAACCAGTAGTGCAATTGCTAGGTTATAGGGTAGCTTTATTTTCAACTTTTTGAGGAACCTACATACTGTTTTCCAGAGTGGCTGTACCAGCTTGCATTCCCACCAAGAGCGTAGGAGGATTCCCCTTTCTCCCCATCATCATCAATACCTATTGTTTCCTGACTGGTTAATTTTAGCCATTTGGACTGGTGTGAGGTGGTATTTCACTGTGGTTTTGATTTGTAATTCCCTGATGCCAATGGATGTTGAGCACTTTTTCATGTGTGTGTTGGCCATTTGGATGTCTTCTTTGGAGAAATGTCTGTTTATGTCTTCTGCCCATTTCTTGATTGGATTATTTGTTCTTTGGGTGTTGAGTTTGATAAGTTCTTTATACATTTTGGATATTGGCCTTTTATCTGATATGTCATTTGCAAATATCTTCTCTCATTCTGTCGGTTGTTTTTGGTTTTGTTGACTGCTTACTTTGCTGTGAAAAAGTTTTGATCTTGATGAAATCCCAACAGTTCATTATTTTGCCCTAGGTTCCCTTGCCTTTGTGAAGTTTCTAGGAAGAAATTGCTGTGGCTAAAGTCAAAGAGGTTGCTACCTGTGTTATTCTCAAGGATTCTGATGGATTCCTGTCTCACATTGAGGTCTTTCAACCATTTAGAGTCTATTTTTGTGTGTGGTCTAAGGAAATGGTCCAGTTTCTTTCTTTTGCATGTGGCTGTCCAATTTTCCCCACACCATTTGTTGAAAAGGCTGTCTTTCTTCCTCTGGATATTCTTCCCTGCTTTATTGAAGATTAGTTGACTGTAGAGTTGAGGGTCCATTTCTGGGCTCTCTATTATTTTCCATTGATATATGTGTCTGTTTCTGTGGCAGGACCACTGTCTTGATGATTACAGCTTTGTAATAGAGCTTGAAGTCTGAAATTGTGATGCCACCAACTTTGGTTTTCTTTTTCAACATTTCTCTGGCTGTTTGGGGTCTTTTCTGGTTCCATATAAATTTCAAGATTATTTGTTCCATTTCTTTGAAAAAGATATTTTGATAGGGATTACATTAAATGTGTAGATTGCTCTGGGTAGCATAGATATTTTTACAATATTTGTTCTTCCAATCCATGAGCATGGAATATTTTTCCATTTCTTTGTGTCCTCCTCAATTTCTTTCGTGAGTATTCTATAGTTTTCGGAGTACAGGTTCTTTATCTCTTTGGTTAGATTTATTCCTAGGTATCTTATGGTTTTGGGTGCTATTGTAAAAGGGATTGACTCCTTAATTTCTCTTTCTTCTGTCTTGTTGGCATATAGAAATGCAACTGATTTCTGTGCATTGATTTTATATCCTGACACTTTTCTCAATTCCTGTATGAGTTCTTGCAGTTTTGGAGTGGAGTCTTTTGGGTTTTCCACATAAAATATCATATCATCTACAAAGAGTGAGAGTTTGACTTCTTCTTTGCCAATTCGAATGCCTTTTATTTCTTTTTGTTGTCTGATTGCTGAGGCTAAAACTTCTAGTACTATGTTGAATAGCTGTGGTGAGAGTGGACAGCCTTGTCATGTTCCTGACCTTAGGGGAAAAGCACTCAGTTTTTCCCCATCGAAGATGATATTTGCTGTGGGTTTTTCACAGATGGCTTTGATGATATTGAGCTATGTACCCTCTCTCCCTACACTGTGAAGAGTATTGATCAGGAAAGGATGCTGTACTTTGTCAAATGCTTTTTTAGCATCTATTGAGAGTATCTTATGGTTCTTGTTCTTTCTTTTATTAATGTATTGTATCACATTGATTGATTTGCAGATGTTGAAACAACCTTGCAGCCCAGAAATAAATCCCACTTGGTTGTGGTGAATAATCCTTTCAATGTACTGTTGGATTCTGTTACTAGTATTTTGGAGAGAATTTTTGCATCCATGTTCATTAGGGATACTGGTCTGTAATTCTCTTTTTTGATGTGGTCTTTGTCTGATTTTGTGGTCAAGGTGATGCTGGCCTCATAAAATGAGTTTGGAAGTTTTCCTTCCATTTCTATTTTTTTTGGAACAGTTTCAGGAGAATAGGTATTAATTCTTCTTTAAATGTTTGGTAGAATTCTCCTGGGAAGCCATCTGGCTCTGGGGTCTTGTTTGTTGGGAGATTTTTGGTTACTGCTTCAATTTCCTTAATGGTTATGGGTCTATTCGAATATATTTTATATTTTTTTCTGGTTCAGTTTTGACAGTTTATATGTCTCTAGGAATGCATCCATTTCTTCCAGATAGTCAACTTTGCTGGCATAGAGTTGGTCATAATATGTTCTTGTAGTTGTTTGTATTTCTTTGGTGTTGGTTGTGATCTCTCCCCTTTCATTCATGATTTTATTTATTTGGGTCCTTTCTCTTTTCTTTTTGATAAGTCTGGCCAGGGGTTTATCAATCTTATTAATTCTTTAGAAGACCCAGGTCCTAGTTTCATTGATTTGTTCTACTGTTTTTTTGGTTTCTATTTCATTGATTTCTGCTCTGATCATTATGATTTCTCTTCTTCTGCTGGGTTTAGGCTTTCTTTTTTGTTCTTTCTCCAGCTCCTTTAGGTGTAGGGTTAGGTTGTATACTTGAGACCTTTCTTGTTTCTTTTTTTTTTAAGATTTTATTTATTTACTTGACAGACAGAGATCATAAGTAGGCAAAGAGGCAGGCAGAGAGAGAGAGAGAGAGAGAGAGGGAAAACAAATTCCCTGCTGAACAGAGAGCCTGATGCAGGGCTCGATCCCAAGACCCTGATATCAGGACCTGAGCTGAAGGCAGAGGCTTAACCCACTGAGCCCCCCAGGTGCCCCTGAGATCTTTCTTGTTTCTTGAGAAAGGCTTGTATAGCTATAGATTTTCCTCTCAGGACTGCCTTTGCTGTGTCCCATTGACTTTGAACAGTTGTGTTTTCATTATCTTTTTTTAATGAACTTTTTCAATTCTTCTTTAATTTCCTGGTTGACCCATTCATTCTTTAGTAGGATGCTCTTTAGCCTCCATGTATCTGGGTTCTTTCCAACTTTCCTCTTGTGATTGAGTTCTAGCTTCAGAGCATTGTGGTCTGATAGTATGCAGGGAATGATCCCAATCCTTTGGTACTGGTTGAGACCTGATTTGTGACCCAGGATGTGGTCTATTCTGGAGAATGTTCCATGTACACTAGAGAAGAATGTGTATCCTGCTGCTTCGGGATGGAATGTTCTGAATAGACCTGTGATGTCCATCTGGTCCTGTGTGTAATTTAACACTTTTATTTCCTTCCTGATCTTTTGCTTAAATGATCTGTTCATTTCAGTGAGGGGGGTGTTAAACTCCCCTAGTATTATTGTATTACTATTGATGTGTTTCTTTGATTTTGTTATTAATTGCTATATATAGTTGTCTTCTCCCATCTTAGGGGCATAAATATTTAAAATATGTTAGATCTTCTTGTTGGACAGACCCTTTAAGCATGATATAGTGTCCTTTCTCATCTCTAATTATACTCTTTGGTTTAAAATCTAACTTGTCTGATATAAGGATTGCCACCCCAACTTTCTTTTGATGGCTATTAGCATGATAAATGGTTTTCCACTCTGTCACTTTAAATCTGGGGGTGTCTTTTGGTTTAAAATGAGTTTCTTGCAGACATAATATCAATGGTTCTTTTTTTATTCATTCTGATACCCTATGTTTTTTGATTGGAGCATTTAATCCATTTACATTCAGGGTAACTATCAAAAGATATGAATTTAGTGCCATTGTATTGCCTGTAAGGTGACTCTTAATGTATATTGTCTCTGTTCCTTTCTGGTCTATGTTACTTTTCTGTTCTCTCTTTTCTTAGAGGACTCCTTTCAATATTTCCTACAGGACTAGTTTGGTGTTTGCAAATTCTTTTAGTTTTTTTTTTTCCTGGAATCTTTTCATCTCTCATTCTATTTTCATTGACAGCTTAGCTGTATATAGTATTCTTGGCTGCATATTTTTCTTGTTTAGTGCTCTAAATATATCACACCAGTCCTTTCAGGCCTGCCAGATCTCTGTGGATAGGTCCTGCCATTCTAATATTTCTACCATTGTAGGTTACACACCTCTCATCTCGAAGTGCTTCCAGGATTTTCTCTTTGTCTCTGAGAATTGTAAGTTTTACTATTAGATGACAGGTTGTTGATCTACTTTTATTGATTTTGAAGGGAATTCTCTGTGCCTTCTGAATTTTGGTGCTTATTCCCTTGCCCAAATTAGGGAAATTCTCTGCTATAATTTCCTCCAATACACCTTCTGCCCCCCTTTCTCTATCTTCTTCTTCTGGGATCCCTATTATTCTGATGTTGTTTCATCTTATGGTCTCACTTATCTCTTGAATTCTCCCCTCATGGTCTAGCAGTTATTTATCTCTCTTTTCTCCAGCTTCTTTTTTCTCCATCATTTGGTCTTTTCTGTCACTAATTCTTTCTCCTGTCTCTTTTATCCTAGCAGTAAGATCCTCAGTTTTTTTAATACACTTTATTAATATCTTTTTAAAATTTCAAGTTGCTTAGATTTTAGTTCTTTTATTTCTCCTGAAAGGGATTGTATTTCTCCAGAAAGGATTCTCTAAAATCTTCTATGCCTTTTTCAAACCCAGCTAGCACCTTTATAATCATCATTCTGATCTGTAGTTCTTACACCTTTGAATATCCATATTTATTATTTCCCCAGCAGTTGATACTGCCTCTTGTTCTTTTTTTTAAAGATTTTATTTATTCATTTGAGAGAGAATGCACACAAGAGGAAGGAGCAGCAGGCAGAGGGAAAAGCAGACTCCCAGCTGAGCAGGGATTGTGATACAGGACTTGATCCTGGGACTCCAGGATCATGACCTGAGCTGAAGGCAGTCTCTTACCCAACTGAGGCCCCCAGGCACCCTCTTGTTATTTTTTTAGGTGATTTTTTTCAGCTTTGTCATTTTATACAGAAAGTAATAGATGAATGAGAGAAGAAAATGCTAAAAGAGTAATAATGATCCCAGAAAAGTATACACTAACCAATTCAGAAGAGACCCAAAACTGGGGGGAGAAGAAAGGAAAAAAATATGATTAGAGTGGTGAGTAGAACAGAGCCACACACTTGATTTTGAGTATATTTTGGTCTATTAAAAGAAACAACCTCCCAAAATTTTAAAGACAGAAAAACTTTATATATCTATATCTATATATCTATATAGACACAATGAAGGGATGGGATATAACTGTAAAGATGAAAATTAAAAAATATTTATAAAAAATGTATTGATTTGATAAGAAGTTGGTTGAAAAGAGAAAAAAAAAGAGAATGTGATCAGGCTGGAGATTAGAACAAAACCGTATGCTAGATTTAGAGTATATTTTAGTTTGTTGGAAGAAATTGTATCCCAAAGTTTTAAAGAAAGAAAAACTTATATGTATACAAAAAATAAGGTTAAATACAGTGAAAAGATAGAATATGAGTATAAAAATAAAAATTTAAAAGGATTTTTAAGAAGGCATTGATAAGATAAAATAGTTAAAATAGGTTAAAATAGGAAATAGATAACATTCAGAAAAAAATAGAAAAACAAAAAAAATGATGAAAATTTTAAAAATGTAACTTTGAAATACTAAAGAATCATGGGGAAAAAGCCATGATTTCTATGAGCTGTATTCCCCTAGCACTGATATATTGCAGTTCTCATTGATAAGTAAACTTGGTCTTGGCTGGACATTCTTGCTGATCTTCTGGGGGAGGGCCCCATTGCAGTGATTCTCAAATGTCTTTGCCAAAGGTGGAATTGTACCACCCTTGCCAGGGGCCAGGCTAAGCAATCTGCTAGGATTTGCTCTCAGTCACTTCCGTTCCCTGAATACGTTCTGTACAGCTTTGGAGGACAAGAATGAAAATGGTGCCCCCCCAATCTCTGACCTGGAAGAATTGAGAGCTCGGGGTGCCACTCCTCCATGCACCCTCAGAGAAAAATAGTCAATCACTCCTGACTCACTCATCTCCAGCTGTGCTCCGTGCTCACCCAGTCTGTTACTGAGCATTTCTGTCTCTGGCACATGGGCCCATTTGGAGTTTCCAAACGCTGCAGATTCTTGCAGTGTGCTCCTGCACTGCTTCTCCTGGTGGAGAAAGGGGGTTCTTCCCAGATCTGCCACTTGTGGGGTCCTTGCTTGAAAATCAATGGTCCAACTGTGCTTTGGATCATGGTTTAAAGTAACCCCAAGCTGAAAGCCTACTCATCAGCTCCATCTCTGCAGCTGGCTTCCCTGCTCTAATACTTGGGAGCTCTGCTGCACGCAGGCACCCCAGGTCCTTCTGTGATCCAGTAAGTCCTGAGACCACACTGTCCCAGTGAGGGATCCACCCCCCACTTAGCCTCTGAGTGTTGTCCCTCAGTGGAGCAGACTTCTAAAATTTCTAATTTTGTGTTCTGCTGCTCACTCTAATTTTGTGCTCTGCTGCTCAGGAGCTGGCCCCTCCTCCCATGGTCTATCTTCTAGTATATTGTCTCAGATTCACTTCTCTGCACATCCTACCTTCCAGAAAGTGGTTGCTTTTCTGTTCATATAATTGCTTCTATTCTTCTCTTCAACCTCCTGTTCAGTTTGTAGGTGTTCAGAATGGTTTAATAACTATGTAGCTGATTTTCTGGAACCAGACGAAATTTAGGTCTCCTATTCCTCCACCATCTTGCTCCTCTCCCCTCTCTTTGTTCTTTACTTGAGAACTGTGACCTCAAGGCATGTGTATTAGTTTGCTAAGTCTGGTGTAATAAAATACTGCAGACTGAGTGGTTTCAACAACAGGTAATTACTTTTTAATATTTTTGGAAGCTAAAAGTCCAAGATCAAGGGCCAGCAGGTTCCTTCTTCTGAGGCCTTTCTCCTTAACTTGCAGATGGCTATCTTCTTGTCCTCTTCCCATGGTCTTTTCTCTGTGAGTGTACATGTCTGTTGTTTTGTCCTCTTCTTATGAGGACATAAATCTTAACAGATTAGGATCCTACCCTTATGACCTCAGTAACTCATTTACCTCTTTACAGGCCCTGTTTCAAAACATAGTCACCTTCTGAGCTACTAGGGGTTAGAATTTCAACATACGACATTTGGAAGGACACCATTCAGTCCACAACAGAGGTTTCTTATTAAACAAATATTCATTCATCTGATGGATCTGAGAGTTGTCAAATTTAAAAAGTTCTCAACATCAGTATGAAACTCTTATAATAATACTTGTATAAATTCCATGAAGGCTTAACCTTGAAACAATGTTTGAAATAAATACTCCTAATAAATATATAAATAAAAGCTTGATCCTACTTGCATTGTTAGAAAGAAAAAGAAGAAAGAAGGACATAAGAAGCACCTAGATTACCTAGGGGGAAATAGAAGTCCCAATCCTTCAAAATACACAATAAATAATAGTAGAAAATGTCAAGTACCCTAATTCATCTCTAAAGCAAGTTAATATGTGACTATATTTCTATTTCAAGGAAGTGCTTATATTTTGACAGATTGCCTATTCAGAGTTATCACTTTTTAATAAACTGTCATCCCAATTCATAATTGGAATTTAGAATGGGTCAGATCAAGGTGGACTGGAACCCATAATTGACTGAGTACTAGAAGAGCAGGTTAGAAATATGAGACACAAGAATATAAACTGAGATCCAAGGAGGTCTGCCACTAAGTTCTGACAGGCAATATAGACATGAACAGCAGAAAATTGGCCTCAGGTAGGCCTTTAGTAGGCATCCTAAGCCAGCAATATGTACTGGAATTTAAGATGGTGCTGAGGTTCTGCCAGGACTCAGTGACTGGTCAGTCATAAACTCAGACTTGGAAGGATGGTGTAGGAATCTAGAGAGAGTTTCAGGCAGAAGAACACGATCTAGTTATAGGAGATAGGCCACCTATTAAAATGTGATACACAAAAAACAGGATGAGAACCAGAGTAAAAGCCACCATAGGGACACCAGCAGGGTATCTTGATTCAGATCAGGTAAGCTCCTGGCAGGCCTAGGGTTCCCTGTCTTCCTCCTGCCTAGGAGCATAATTGATCTCAGAGTTTGGGATAACTTTAGAACTAGATTCAAGAATTAAAAGGCTCAGAAAGACTTAGGTGCAAGGGAGCTGGTACACCATTCTTCCCTATAGGATAACAAATGTCATTTCCACCTGCTTTTTAAAAAAAAAAATTGAGTTAATCAGGTCTAAATTATCATATATTCTCTGATATGAGGAATTTGAGAGGCGGGGTGGACGGTCTTGGGGGGAAGGGAGAGAGACAAATAATATACTAAATCTCAGAAAACAAACTGAGGGCTGCTGGAGAGGGGCAGGGATCTGGGAGGGATAGGGTGGATGGGTGATAGACACTGGGGAGGGTATGGGCTATGGTGAGCTCTGTGAATTGAGTAAGACTGATGATTCACAGACTTGTACCCCTGAAACAAATAATACATTATATCTTAATAAAAAAAGTTAATCAGGTCCAGCAGCAAAATATTTCAAAAATTCTTCCAAAAAAGCGTTGTTCTGTAGTGTTGGATTAAATCATTTTCTTTTACAAGAGTGTAATGCTAATCTCTAATAGAGCTTGTACT
>NW_019154151.1:3134103-3175296 GCF_002288905.1 Enhydra lutris kenyoni | reverse complement strand
GTTCTTTATAGATTCTGGACACTAGCCCTTTATCCGATATGTCATTTCCAAATATCTTCTCCCATTCTGTCAGTTGTCTTTTGGTTTTGTTAACTGTTTCCTTTGCTGTGCAAAAGCTTTTGATCTTGATGAAATCCCAATAGTTCATTTTTGCCCTTGCTTCCCTTGCCTTTGGCGATGTTCCTAGGAAGATGTTGCTGCGGCACTCTTATCCAATCCTGCCACTGTGACTTGTTATCCTTCCACAGTAGGAATAGCAATTTCCTCTACCATCAGCATCCATATAAATACTAGAGTCTCTCCAAATAAAAGAAATTATGTGCTACTCACTTTTCCCAAGGAAATATTTAAGGAGAAGAAGGAAGGCAATTAAGAATCACCTACATTACCTGAGGGAGAAAATTTTTTAAAGGTGATTTCTTTACCCTGTAGCTAAATTGAAGCAATGCAGCTTCCCTGAGCCTTGGTTTGTCCACCACCTGGAAGTAGCAGTTGGAACAGGTTGTAATAGACAGTCTGCTTAAAGGCATTGACCACACAGAGTCTGAGACATCTGTGGTTTTGGTTTTTAATGACTGTGTATTTGATCTTAGTTCCAAGATGTGTATTTATTAATTCAGGGTGGGATCTGGAAGGTACTTAAGTGATATTAAGATAAGTAAATTGAATCTCTGCTTGCATTTACTGTGTACCACATTTAGTCAGTATTTTAAAAATAATGTATTAAAGTTAATAATATAGAATGCAATTGGATTTCTTGTTCAACTTTGAATAGAAGAGTCAAGGAAATATAGAACCTGAAGGGGCATCCAGACAACATTTTGCCCAGTGTTGTGGGTTGAATTGTGTCCCACAAAATATATGTTGAAGCTTAATCCCTGGTACCTATAAATGTGACCTTCTTTGCAAACGGGGTTTTTGGAGATGTAACTAAGTTAAGATGAGGTCATAATGGGTGAGGGTGGGTCCTACTCCAATGTGACTGTTGTCACATTGTAATAAGAAAAACTTGGCATAAGCAGACACAAGGAAGATGGCCATGTGAAGACAGAGGCAGAGGTTAGAATTATACTGCCATAAACCAAGGAAAACCTGGGGCTACCAGAAGTTGGAAGAAGCAGGGAAGGATCCACCTCTAGAGGCTACAGAGGGAGCGTGACCTTGCAAAGACCGTGATTTCAAACTTGCAGCCTCCAGAACTGTGAAAGAATAAGTCTATGGTTTAAGCCACTCAGTTAATGGAATTTTTTTAAAACAGCAGACCTTGGAAATGAATACACTGCTTTATATCTATTATCAGGATTGTACTTAAACAGGGTCAATAGATTTTAGAGCATGCCAAGCAGTTTTTAAGATATTTGGTTACTGGTGAGTTTGGGGTTTGACTTACGGGAATAGGGAAGCCACAGGCAACTAAACTACCACATAAAATCATGTACAGAAAAACTGTACTTGAATAACTCAAAGCACCTAGTAATGTTTCTTGGGTGAATGCCTGATTTTTTGGGGGGGGCACCAGGCTTTTTAAAAATATTTTGTTTATGTATATCTCAGAATAATTCAGGTGTCAAAAGAGGAAAGTCAGACTTTTCAGTTATTATGGTTATGTTCACTATCAACCAATTTAAAATGTGAGAATAATGTTATGTGTGGAATTAGTTATATGGTTTGCTTTTTAGCCAAATTTCAAACCATTTGTGGTAATCCAGGTTGTATTTTTCTCCCAGCAAGTTTTTTTTTTCTAAAACTTTTTTCAGTATTCCAAAATTCATTGTTTATGCACCACACCTAGTGCTCCATGCATTATATGCCCTCCTTAACACCCACCACCAGGATAACCCATTCTCCCACCCCCTCCCTTCCAAAAGCCTCAGTTTGTTTCTCAGAGCCCATAGTTTCTCATGCTTTGTCTCCCCCTCTGATTTCCCCCAATTCACTTTTCCTTTCCTTCTAAAATATCCTCCAAGTTATTCCTTATGCTCCACAAATAAGTAAAACCACATGATAATTGACTCTCTCTGCTTGATTTATTTCACTCAGCATAATCTCCTCCAGTCCCATCCACGTTGATACACAAGTTGAGTACTCATCATTTCTGATGGAGGTGTAATATTCTATTGTATATATGGACCATATCTTCTTTATCAATTCATCTGTTGAAGGTCATCTTGGCTCTTTCCTCAGTTTGGCTACTGTGGCCATTGCTGCTATGAACATTGGGGTACAGATGATGCTTCTTTTCATTACATCTGTATCTTTGGGACAAATACCCAGTAGTGCAATTGCAGTGTCATAGGATAGCTCTATTTTTAATTTTTTGAGGAATCTCCACACTGTTTTCCAAAGTGGCTGCACCAACTTGCACTCCCACCAAATGTGTAAGAGGGTTGCCCTTTTTCCACATCCTCTCCAACACTTGTTGTTTCCTGTCCTGATAATTTTTTGCCATTCTAACTGGTGTAAGGTGGTATCTCAATGTGGTTTTGATTTGAATCTCCCTGATGCATAGTGAGGATGAATAGTTTTTGATGTGTCTGTTAACCATTCGTATGTCTTCTTTGGAGAAGTGTCTGTGCATGTCTTCTGCCCATTTTTTGACGTAATTATTTGTTTTTTAGGTGTTGAGTTTAAGGAGTTCTTTACAGATCTTGGATATCAGCCCTTTGTCTGTAGTGTCATTTGCGAATATCTTCTCCCATTCCGTGGGTTGCCTCTTTGTTTTGTTGACTGTTTCCTTTGCCATGCAGAAGCTTTTGATCTTGATGAAGTCCTAAAAATTTATTTCACTTTTTGCCTTTGGAGATATGTCTTGAAAGAAGTTGCTGTGGCCAATGTTGAAGAAGTTACTGCCTATGTTCTCCTCAAGGATTTTGTTAGATTCCTGCCTCACATTGAGGTCTTTTATCCATTTTGAGTTTATCTTTGTGTATAGTGTAAGAGAATGGTCAAGTTTCATTCTTCTACACATAGCTGTCCAATTTTCCCAGCACCATTTATTGACAAGACTGTCTTTTTTCCACTGCATATTTTTCCTGCTTTGTCAAAGTTTATTTGACCATAGAGTTGTTGGTCCATATCTGGGCTCTCTACTCTGTTCCACTGGTCTATGTGTCTATTTTTGTGAGAGGACCATGTTGTCTTCGTGATATAACACCAAGGAAATAGAAACAATCATCAGAAATTATTATCAACACTTATACGCCAATAAGTTAAGCAACCTAGAAGAAATGGATGCATTTCTGGAAACGTATAAACTTCCAATACTGAAACAGGAAGAAATTGACACCCAAATAGACCAATATCTACTAGCGAGATTGAAGCAGTGATCAAAAACTTCCCAAAAACCAATAGCCCAGGACCTGACAGATTCCTCGGGAAATTATATCAAACATTCAAAGAAGAAATAACACCTATTGTCCTGAGCGGTTTCAAAAAAATAGAAACAGAAGGAAAACTTTCAGACTCTTTCTCTGATGCCAGCATTACCCTGATCACCAAACCAGGCAAAGACCCCATCAAAAAGGAGAATTTCAGACCAGTATCCCTGATGAATATAGATGCCAAGATTCTCAACAAGATTCTAGCTAATAGGATCCAACAGTGCATTAAAAAGATTATCCACCATGATCAGGTGGGATTTATCCATGGGATGCAAGCGTGGTTCAATGTTCACAAATCAATCAATGTGATAGAACAAATCAATAAGAGAAGAGGGAATAACAGCATGGTCCTCTCAATTGATGCAGAAAAAACATTTGACAAAATACAGCTTCCATTCCTGATTAAAACTCTTCAAAGTATAGGAATAGAGGGAACCTTCCTCAACTTCATAAAATCTATCTATGAAAAATGCACAGCAAATGCCATTCTCAATGGGGAAAAGCTGACAGACATCCCTTTGAGATCAGGAACATGTCAAGGATGCCCACTCTCTCCACTATTGTTCAACATAGTACTGGAAGTCCTAGCAACAGAAATCAGACAACACAAAGAAATAAAAGGTATTCATATTGGCAAAGAAGAAATCAAACTCTCCCTCTTTGCAGATGACAATGATACTTTATATGGAAAACCCAAAAGACTCTAACCCCAAACTACTAGAAGTGGTACAGCAATTCAGTAATGTGGCAGGATACAAAATCAATGTACATAAATCAGTTGCTTTCTTATACACTAACAATGAAAATATAGAAAGGGAAATTAGAGAATTGATTCCATTTACTATAGCACCAAGAACCATAAGACACCTGGGGATAAACCTAACCAAAGAGGTAAAGGATCTGTACTCGAGGTACTACAGAACACTCATGAAAGAAATTGAAAAAGATAGAAAAAGATGGAAAAGCATTCCATGCTCATGGATCAGAACAATAAACGTTGTTAAAATGTCTATACTGCCTAGATCAATCTATACTTTCAATACCATCCTGATCAAAATTCCACCAGCATTTTTCAAAGTGCTGGAACAAATAATCCTAAAATTTGTATGGAACCAGAAAAGACCCTGCATTGCTAAGGAAATATTGAAAAAGAAAAACAAAAATGGGGGCATCACGTTGCTGGATTTCAAGCTTTACTACAAAGCCATTTGTATTTTGGATTATGCAAATCTGATACTTTCAGATATAGATACAGTTGATCCTTGAACAATCCTGGGGATGGGATGCTGACCCCCCTATACAATAAAAAATCTGCATATAACTTTTGACACCCCCAAAACTCAACTACTAATAGCTTACTGTTGGCTGGAAGCCTTACCAATAACAGTCAATTTACACATATTTTGTATGTTATATATTATATACTGCATTTTTCTCATAAAATAAGCCAGAGAAAAGAAAATTTTATGAAGAAAATTCTAAGGAAGTAACTATACAGTTACAGTACTGTTCTATATTTGTTGAAAACAAATATGCATATAAGTCGACCTACACAATTCAAACCCCTGTTGTTCATGGGTCAAATGTATTTTCTGCTCAACATTATTAGTAATCAGATAACAACACCTACATTTTCAAACTTCAATGGCAACGAAATATAAGAAGTTATTATTGCAAGATAAACATTTCTGCATTTTTACTTAGAATGTTGTTGTAACAACTGAGTCTTTTTAGAGAATATGTGAGCTTATGAATTTTATGTTTGGTGAAAAGTGAAAGCCAAGTGAGTTGGGGCAGTCAAAAGCCCAGGAGTGGGTCTGAGATTATTTAAACTCTCTGAAAGCAAGAGACAAGTAGTGGAAGAGGGACAAGAAGTTCAGTGTACATCGTTTGACAGTATCTATAAATAATTGTATACATTCTCTTTCTGTTATTATTTAAAGCTGGCTAGTAGACTGGAGCTATAAATACAGCTGACAAGGACAACCTTTTTTGTTCCCCCTTCTAAAAACTTACTGAACATTTTTAATGCCAAGATCCAGGATCCCAGTGGGTTTATACAAGTGATCTAGAATATTGTGCTATGAGTTTGCATATAATTTATTATTTAGCAGATGGAAAAATAGGTCAGAGACATTATTCCCCATCCAGGATTTAGCCTCAGTCCCAATTTGGCTATCTTAAAATAAACCAGTTTAAACTTGGGCTACAATTACAGAGTATTAGACATGGATAGGACCAAAGAAACAATCAATCTTGGCCTTTTCTTTTTATATTTTCATTCATCCTTTGGACAAATTATTGAATACCTACTACATATTAGGCTCATTAATAAAAGTTAGGGGATACACTGGTGAATATGATAGTCTTTGTCATCAAAAATCTCATAATCCAGGGAAATACCTTCAAACTTTAATTAGTATACAGATCAGCTTGGAAATCCTATTAAAATGTAGACTTTAATCCATGATTCAGTAGGTCTAGGTTTGGGGCTTGAGATTCTGCATTTCTAACATATTCCTAGGCAATGCTCATGCTGCTGGTCCACAGACCACACTTTGAGACACAAGGTTTAACTATGGCTATATGAGAAGCAGGTCTAAAGAGGCCAAGTAACTGGTCCAGTATAATAGACAAAAACTAAAGATAGAGCCCAGAACACTGACTCTTAGCCCAGTGCCCCTTCTATTCCTTCACAATACTCTGAAGATCAGAGTTTATTTATTATTTGGCTTAGGTATCACCCACACATTGCTTATAATTTTTGGACTTAAATGTTTGTAATTTAATGGTAAGTGTTGCAAATTTCTGTTTACACTAGAAGATGTATTTAAAAGAGTATGCTTGGAAAGGTGGTCCTTCCACAGAAATTGTAGAGCCAAGGAAAAGATACTCAAATCCAAGAAACATGCACAGAGTGAGAAAACACAGTCCATTACTGCATGTACTCATTTGTACAAGAGACATTTATTCATAGTCTGCTCTATACATAGACAACAATCTTTACTCAATCTATATCCATAATACATTGTACAATGCTAAGAATACAAAGAAATATCCAGTAAGTCCTTTTGGTTGAATGACAACACTGAAGTAGATACTATGGAAGATCAACTGCAGTGTTTGAGCCCTCTCCTGAAGGAATTTGACATCTTGTTGCAAGAAGAAGACTTATTTTTTACATCATTCCTGGATAATAATTCCTACATATGACAAAATTATGCTCTTGTGATATAAACTGTTAATATGTGCTGGAGTAATTCAAAGTTGTGGAGAGTTAAGTACGGACTGGGATTCATCAGATGTCTTGATAAAGTACATTAAAATTCATCTGAATTATAAAGAGATTGGGGTGTTTGTGCTTTCTTTGGGAAGGCACTGTGAGAATATTTAAAGTAGTGGGACTCTGTGCAAAAGTGCATAGAAAGCATTGACTATGAGAAGTTTAGTTGATGGTAGTAGATTGAACTGTTATGGTGTAATTTGGAGCATGGAGGTGCTAATGTTAGGGAAAACTGTTGTATAAGTACAGGATAAATATCGTTTTTTTTAAAAAAGATTTTAATTATTTATTTATTTGACAGAGAGAGAGAGAGAGAGAGCAAGCACAAGCAGGGGGAGTGGCAGAAGGAGAGGGAGAAGCAGGCTCCCCACTGAGCTTGATCCCAATGTGGGCTTGATCCCAGGGCCCTGGGGTCATAACTTGAGCCGAGGGCAGACACCAAACTGACTGAGCCATCCAAGAGCCCCCAGGATAAACATCCTTAAGTAATGCTCTCCACTGGGTGTGGTGCATAAACAATGAATCTTGGAAACTGAAAAAATAAAATAAAGTTTAAAAAAAGAGGAATGTTCTCTAGAAACACACAATAAAAATATATATCACAAGGGTTTTTACTTTGTTCTGACTTCCTCTTGGATAAATATCCTGATGTTAACACATTATAGTCAACCTATTAAGATTTTTCATTCAATTCATTTATTTAGTTAGACATCCAGTTTTATCTAACATTAAAATGTAGAAAGTAGTATGAACTATATTAGAACCTAAAAAAATGTTTGTATATTTTATTGAGTTCAGAGATCGTGGCTTTAAATAAGCTCTTTAATATACAGTTATCCAGATTTTTGGTAAAAAATGAAACAACCTTTAAAATGCATAGCAGTTACCAACACTGTCTTATAATACATTAGGAGATAGTGACAGCTATCTGGTACAATCTTAGATTTATAACTCCTCATAGAATAAATGCATTGAACATTCTATACATTATTTCTACAGTCTGTCTAAAGTTACTACTAAACACTTAATGATGGAAGTATAAACAACATAGATTTACATTTTATTGTAAAGTTTTTTTTAACATAAATCTCTGTAAATTTCCATTTAACATATATTTGGACTATGAGTGACTTAGAAGATTATAAGAAAGAGGAATGAGAGAGGATAAATGACTTGGCTAGGATAAATTGAAACAAAAATAACCCATCAATAATAGTTGATGTCTTCTTAAATTCCTGAATATGCTTTCTGAATTTATCATGAACCTGACTCAACTGCTTGTCAATCTTTAAGAGTACTAATTACTTGGGCTTTTCTGTGCTGCCTTTTTTGACTTTTCACTCATATATTCTCTTCCTTTCTTTCTTTCTTTCTTTCTCTCAGAAATGCTTCACAAATTTGGTGTCATCCTTGTGCAGGAACCATGCTAATCTTCTCTGTATCATTCTAATTTTAGTATATACACTGCCAAAGCAAGCACTCATATATTCTGTTTTCTTTTGCAAATGCATTTTTGAAACTTTCTGATCAAACTCCTGATTTATTAACACATGTGTAAACTTAGTTTTATCCCATCTAAAGTAGCAACTAAGAAACTACTCTTTGGAAATCACTGTAATGAGTACTTTGCATATTATGGAATAGATCCTTTTGTTTGTGTACAGACTGTGCTGATCATACAAGGCTCAACCCATTCTATTTCTTTCTATATTCTTCTACTTCAGAGGTTAGCGCCTATCCACATTTCCTCGCTTGGAGCTTACAAGATAGAAATCCCTTGAGTCCTTCCACCCTGTGTTTGCTTCCTTTAACTCTTGGCAGCTCCAGTTCTGTTTCTGGTAGCTTTTGGGGAAACCTCTTTTTTAACATTCCCTGACAGGCCCTGAGATAATTCTGGGAAGCTTTTCTAACTTGCCCTTCTAAACCTCTAATGCTTTCTTTCCTCTGCAGATGTTTAGCTGTGTTTTTCTTAACTATAAATGTATTTCAGATGAACCACAGTAGTTTAAGTTACTGTAGCCTTTCTCATGCTAAGGTTCCAAACAATTTTTAATAGCTAGCTCCTAAGGAGGTGGGCAAAAAGCCTTGATTGCTAGTTCTGTGCTAAACTGCTTTTCACAATGGGGCATTCTATGATATTTGATATAGTCTTTAAAACAAATTATTTTTACCTTATATTATTACTTCTTGTAATATACTCATTCTCAGCTTTAAAAAGATTCCATGTCTGTACTTTCATAAATGGGCTTGATTTTATTTAAAACTCTTGAGAGAAGTTAGAGGTTTCTAAGATAATAAGGATGTTATGATGGAAAAACAGGTAAAAGTGGTATCAGTAAGGTCAAGTGAATTGATAAATATAGTAAATTGTACTTTCTGGAAACATTATCTCTATAAAGGTGAAAGTTTGTTTCCCAGGCTGCTATTTGTAATTAGGTAGAAGCAATGCTACTTGGGTAAAATTTGAGCAGATACTTAGATGTTTTCGGTGTGTTCCCAGTGTCCTAGGATCAGGGGCCAGCTCAGCAGTCTGGTGTGAGGTGACAAAGCTGGGCTCAGAATCTCACAAATAAATCCACAGTGCAGTGAATCCAATACCAGATAATGGAGAATACTTCACGTGTGTGAGAAGTGGAATGCCATGTTAATGAGGAAATCATTGAAAAGATAATCTGAATTATAATTGTTGATGGTTGTTTTATAAGTCACATTGATCTGCTAGTATCATGTCCAATTATTTCTCTCTTGGTTATCAAATAAAATTTTTTAACATTCTAACAGGAGAACTGAGCTGTATTTTACTGTTTTATAACCTACAATTTGTCAACTAAGTTTTGTTGGGGGATTTATTATAAAGTTATTTAGATAATAAATAATAACATAATAAATTGAGTAATTTAATGAAAAACATGGAATCTCAATGTTTTTTATTTGTTTACATGAGTTATATGAGTTATAAATATATGTTATGTAAATGAGTTACATCCCGCATTTAAAAATATATTCCAATAGATCTCTGATTTTTAAAAAAAAAATCTTTTAAAATAAATAAATAAATAAATAAACTTAATAAACTAAAAATGGAAAATAATTCAATAATATGATAAATGCCAACACAATATTTAACAGTAAAACGTTAGAACATTATTTCCTAAATGTCCTCATATTAACATATTCATTCTATAGTGTATTAATAGGTTTATGATAATAAAGGGTTTCATAGTTAAATAATTTAGGAAATGCTGGGTTAAAGGTTTTCTTTTAATGCAGGACTACTCAGAACCTTTAATATGTTAATATTCACTGGTATTGTCTAAGATAAATAAATAATTTGGTTGTATCACAAAGGTATTTGAGCACAGAAATTTTTTTCTATAGCAGCTCCAGCAAGAAGGGCCCTCAGGACTGTTAATTGGAAAACAGTGACACAACTTTCAGCAGACATGTATCAGTGTGTACTAACTTTCTATCAGCGGTTACTCTTGTCTAACTCACCACAGAGAGGTGTCATGTTAGTGATAAAGTTAGATGTTATTATGCATTAGATTTAGCTGGAGATGTTTATCAAAATTCAGATTCCTAAACTCTACTTTCATTTAGCAGATATAGTCTGAGTTTCAGTAATCTACATTTTACCAAACATCAAGTGAGTTTTCTGTTGTAGGTGTCTATAGTGTATACTTTGAGGGGCACCATATTACAAAGCTTGGATCAATTAATAAATAAGAAAAGATGAATGTATTAATTATATAATCTAGTAACTTGAGGTTTCGTTTAAAATTTAATTTAATTTTTTTCAGTGTTCCAAAATTCATTGTTTATGCACCACACCCAGTGCTCCATGCAATACGTGCCCTCCTTAATACCCACCACCAGGCTCACCCAACACCCCACACCCCTCCACTCCAAAACCCTTGGTTTGTTTCTCAGAGTTCACAGACTCTCATCGTTTGTCTCGCCCTCCAACTTCCCCCCACTCACTTCTCTCCATCTCCAATGTCTTCCGTGTTATTCCTTATGCTTCACAAGTAAGTGAAACCATATGATAATTGACTCTCTCTGTTTGACTTATTTCACTCAGCATAATCTCTTCCAGTCCTGTCCATGTTGATACAAAACTCGAGGTTTAATGATATTGTGTTTTGTGTTGGTCTCAACCCATCAGTAATGAATGTTGTGGTTGGATTAGCCTTTGTGGTTTTATTATGATTGCAAGATTACTTCAGCAATATCCATCAGGAAACTTTGAAAAAATAGTGGTTTATTACTTACTGGAAGATTACGCAGCACATCTGGACCCACACAACAAAGTCACAGGTAGAGAAAGAGAGCACGTTGGGCTGAAGTTTCTGCTTTTATTGGGGTTGAGGGTGGGGGCCAAGCATTTCACCGGATCAATTCTTTATTGGCAGATTGAAAACATAAGATTAGGAAAAAAACACGGAAAGAGAAAAAGTAAGTGGCTCACTTGGTATTATCACAATCAACCAAGATCTCATAAAATGAAGGAGACTTAGTTTGGGGATGATGTGAAGAGGCAGCCTGGCTCTTTATCTACATGTGGCTGGCAGTGCACTTGCATTACAAAACAAAAAATAACAACAACCCCCCCCCCAAACAACTGTCGTGTCTTAACATTAGTCACTGACATTACATGTTGAAACTGGACCATTATGCAAGGGAAACAAAAGCAGAAATGAAGTTTTGGGACTCCATCAAGATCAAAAGCTTCTGCACAGCAAAGGGAACAGTCAACAAAACAAAGGGGCAACCCACAGAATGGAAGATATTCGCAAATGACCTTACAGACAGAAGGCTGATATTCAAGATCTATAAAGAATTTCACAAACTCAACATCCAAAAAATAATCAAGTCAAAAAAGGGCAAAAGACATTAACAGACACTTCTCCAAAAAAGACATACAAATGCCTAACACAAACATGAAAAAATGTTAACATTACTAGCCATCAGGAAAATACAAATCAAAAAAACAATGAGATACCACCTTATATCAGTTAGAATGGCTAAAATTAACAAGACAAGAAACAGCAAATGTTGGCAAAGATGTGGAGAAAGGGGAACCTTCTTACACTGTTGGAGGGAATGCAAGTTGGTGCAGCCACTTTGGAAAACAGTGTGGAGGTTCCTTAAAAAAATGAAAATAGAGCTACCCTATGACCTGGCAATTGCACTACTGGGTATTTACCCCAAAGACATAGATGTAGTGAAAAGAAGGGCCATCTGTACCCCAATGTTCATAGCAGCAATGGCCATGATATCCAAACTCTGGAAAGAGTCAAGATGCCCTTCAACAGAGGAATGGATAAAGAAGATGTGGTCCATATGTACAATGGAATATTACTCAGCAATTAGAAGAGATGAATACCCAACTTTTACATCAACATGGATGGGACTGGAGGAGATTATCCTGAGTGAAATAAGTCAAGCAGAGAGAGTCAATTATCATATGGTTTCACTTATTTGTGGAACGTAAGGAATAACACGGAGGACATCAGGAGAAAGAAGGGAAAAGTGAAGGGGGGAATTTGGAGGGGGAAATGAGCCAGGAGAGACTGTGGACTTTTTGAAACAAACAAACTGAGGGTTTTAGCGGCGGGGAAGATGGGTGAGTCTGTTGTTGGGTATTAAGGAGGAGGGCATGCATTGCATGTAGCACTGGGTGTTATACACAAACAATGAATCTTGGAACACTACATCAAAAATTGCAATTGTACTACTGGGTATTTACCCCAAAGATACAGATGTAGTCAAAAGAAGGGCCCCGATGTTCATAGCAGCAATGGCAACAGTCGCCAAACTCTGGAAAGAACCAAGATGCCCTTCAGTGGATGAATGGATAAAGAAGATGTGGTCCATTGCCAATTTGGATACCTTTTATTTCTCTTTGTTGTCTGATTGCTGTTGCTAGGACTTCTAATACTATGTTGAACAAGAGTGGTGAGAGTAGGCATCCTTGTCGTGTTCCTGATTTCAACGGGAAGGCTGCAAGCTTTTTCCCATTGAGGATGATATTTGCTGTGGGTCTTTCATAGATAGATTTTATGAAGTTCAGGGATGTTCCCTCTATCCCTATACTTTGAAGCGTTTTAATCAGGAATGGATGCTGGATTTTGTCAAATGCTTTTTCTGCATCAATTGAGAGGACCATGTGGTTCCTCTCTCTTCTCTTATTGATTTGTTCTATCACATTGATTGATTTGTGAATGTTGAACCTTTCTTGTAACCCAGGGATGAATCCCACCTGGTCATGGTGGATAATCTTTTTAATGTGCTGTTGGATCCTGTTTGCTAGGATCTTGTTGAGAATCTTAGCATCCATATTCATCTGTGATATTGGTCTGAAATTCTCCTTTCTGGCAGGGTCTTTGCCTGGTTTGGGGATCAGGGTAATGCTGGCTTCATAGAAAAGTCTGGAAATTTTCCTTCTGCTTCAATTTTTTGAAACAGCTTCAGGAGAATAGGTGTTATTTCTTCTTTGAAAGTTTGGTAGAATTCCCCAGGGAATCCATCAGGTCCTGGGCTCTTGTTTTTTGGGAGGTTTTTGATCACTGCTTCAATCTTGTTACTAGATATTGGTCTATTCAGGTTGTCAATTTCTTCCTGGTTCAATTTTGGGAGTTTATCGTTTTCCAGTAATGCACCCATTTCATCTAGGTTGCTTAGCTTATTGGCATATAACTGTTGATAATAACTTCTGATGATTGTTTCAATGTTTATAGCAGCAATGGCCACGGTCGCCAAACTGTGGAAAGAACCAAGATGCCCTTCAACGGACGAATGGGTAAGGAAGATGTGGTCCATATACACTATGGAGTATTATGCCTTCATCAGAAAGCATGAATACCCAACTTTTGTAGCAACATGGACAGGACTGGAAGAGATTATGCTGAGTGAAATAAGTCAAGCAGAGAGAGTCAATTATCATATGGTTTCACTTATTTGTGGAGCATAACAAATAACATGGAGGACAAGGGGAGATGGAGAGGAGAAGGGAGTTGAGGGAAATTGGAAAGGGAGGTGAACCATGAGAGACTATGGACTCTGAAAAACAATCTGAGGGTTTTGAAGAGGCGGAGGGGTGGGAGGTTGGGGGATCCAGGTGGTGGGTATTGGAGAGGGCACGTATTGCATGGAGCACTGGATGTGTGCAAAAATAATGAATACTGTTACACTGAAAAAATAAAAAATTAAAAAAAAGATGTGGTCCATATATACTATGGAGTATTATGCCTCCATCAGAAAGGATGAATACCCAACTTTTGTATCAATGGGTGGGACTGGAAGAGATTATGCTGAGTGAAATAAGTTAAGCAGAGAGAGTCAATTATAAGGTTTCACTTATTTGTGGAGCATAAGGAATAACACAGAGGACATGGGGAGATGGAGAGGAGAAGGGAGTTGGGGGAAATTGGAGGGGAAGATGAACCATGAGAGACTGTGGACTCTGAGGAACTGAGGGTTTTGGAGGGGAGGAGAGTGGGAGGTTGGGTGAGTCTTGTGGTGGATATTATGGAGGGCATGTATTGCATGGAGCACTGGGTGTGGTGCATAAACAATGAATTCTGGAACACTGGAAAGAAATAAAAAAAATAAAAAAAAGCTAATGATGTATTGTATGGTGACTAACATTACATAAATAAAGAAACTGAGCCATTATGAAAGTTTATTGACAAAAAGGCAATTAGGTATGCATAAAGACTCCACATTCACTTGACTTATATAGTAGTTATCTTTAATACTCACATACCAAGAATGAACTCACTGATTCACTATTACCTTAAAATATTTGTGTAATCTGCACTTTAGATTATGTGTCATGTAACTGAATGCAATGAAGATGCCCCTTCTCTAGTGAACTTCAACTTGTACGTCTTTCTTCAGCAACGATTGCAGTCTTCTACACATAGCATGGTATTTTGTGCTTCATGCCTCTGTTCACGCTATTTCCTTAGTCTAAAATGTCCTTTTCCTTGTTTCTTCCCCTGGCTAATTTGTTCCCTGTTAAGTTGATGGGACAGGAATAGTATTTGTCAGTCTGAAACAGGTTACTAAAGAGCCTAAAATTCCAAGGCAGGTTCAGAAGTACTCAGGCGATCCAAGAAGTCATAGATACATAGCAATTCAGGAAGGGATTAGTACGAGGAAGTGAAGCAGTTGAAATTGTACTCAGTTTCCAAGATTGTTCACCTCAATGAATTTTGCTTATCATTGAATTTGATTTGCTTGTTTGTCGGTAAGAATTTCATTCCTTTTTGTTTAATTTTCACACCTAAATGGGTCTGTCTCAGGAGTAGCACTTTACTGTGCATTAATAAAGGTTACTGGTTATTGACTGAATGGTATGGTACTTTTTACCAGGTAGACACACATCTTTGGATTTCAGTCAAAGTACTTATTTTTAATCATTTTGGAAATAAAAAATATTATGCTTCTCAGTTATTTCAATTATCACTACTTTTTTTCAATCTTTAGCTAAAGAAAGCAGCATATTTTGCCATCTCCCTTATTCACATTTGGAGCTATGATTTTTGTCCTGATGCCAATTGTCTGTCATTATAGGCATATATTGATAGATGAATTGTGGTCATAGTGTTTGATAATAGATAAAATTCTAGATAATAGATAATAGAAAAATTCTATTTATGTTTTTTAGAGATGTTAGATTTCACTCCTTTCTAGTATGAGACCTGTTTCCAGAGAAAAGAAAAGAAAGGATATTGCATTTAGTTATGATTCATAAATGTCAGGATTTAAGTGTTTTAGGGCTTTGTGAGAGTAGAAGGTGTAGTGGAAAAAGGGAGCCAGACTGCATAAGCACACACATAACAAGTAATTAATTGACTGCAGACATGAGGGAACCTACAGAGAACATTAGAAAATACTGTTGTACATGAAATGTATTAACACTAATATCGTGACCAGCTGGAAGGCTGAATGTTTGATAATGAAGCAAGTCATTTTAATTTGATTTAAGCTTCAGCTTGTAATTGAATTTATAAGAACATGGGAAAATTGAGAAGCAGCTTCTGGTAATTCAAAAACAATATTTTGGCTCAGAGTCTAACATTCTCTCTAAATTTAGGAAATCTAACTCTGGATAAAGATGGAGCAAAGAAAAATCATGCTGTCATACCAATGGCAGCAGATCTATGCCTCTGATTTTAAATAGATGCAGATTATCATTGCCAGAAAATTTACTATTCCTTTAGACATAATCATATCTTACAGTGACTAACAAGTCAGCTCTAATTACAGATAGTTGGTTGAATCAGCTACATGACTTTTTCCTTCGTGAAAAGCCAAGAATCATGTAGAATAATTTTTCAAAGACCTTCAATGTGGAGCAGTCTGCTGAGGTCAGAGATGAATCTTTTTTGTTAATGGAACCCAAAAGAACTTGATAAGAACCTTTTTTTTTTTTTTTTAAATAATGGGACTTCATGTCTTTTTACTAGGTCTGGAGAAGACTTACAGGTTCAAACTTGCTGCTTCCTACAAGAAATATAAAAGATTATTAGTTTTCTTTTCCTGAAAAAGGTGCCCTGAGCAATCACATTTGTATCCCAGAACCTCATTGTATAAGCTAACCTGTCACTGTTTTGCATCCTCAGATGAAATGCTTTATCATCTTACTCCATCATTCAGTAGAGCAATGGAAAGCAAAACAAAATATTCTGTGGTGGAAGGCATGAATGGAGAAGAGGGGGGCTTAAAGATGAAATATAGTTTTTCTTCTCCCTGCAAAGGTGATAGATTGCTTTATTTTTAAATTTATTTTATTTTATTTTATTTTTTTCAGCATAACAGTATTCCTTGTTTTTGCACCACACCCAGTGCTCCATGCAATCCGTGCCCTCTCTAATACCCACCACCTGGTTCCCCCAACCTCCCACCTGCTGCTGCTTCAAACCCCTCAGATTGTTTTTCAGAGTCCATAGTCTCTCATGGTTCACCTCCCCTTCCAATTTCCCGATTGCTTTTGTTTCTTTTTTCTTATAAAAGAACATATTCACTTGTCTTTACCCAGTTCCCAAGTCAGACCAAGCTGAAAATTTACTTTTTCAAAAACTGATGGGCCAGATTTTCTCAAGGAAAAAAGTCAGCTCAACAGTCATCTACTTCAAGTTTTCCCTTATCTTTATCTCAGTTGATTTCTTCTTTTATTTGCATCTATAGCATCTTATATACAATCTGAATGCATTATCAGATTTATTTTTATTCTTTTCTTTTACATGTGTTTATTGTAGATCTCATTTTAAATAATAAACTTGTGTAGAACAAGCATTCTCTTTATTCTATGTTTTGTGTCTTCTATAGTGTCTTGAAAACTGCCATGTATACTACAGGTGCTTAATAGAAATGATTAGTATAACATGTCCATAAATGTCCTTGGATAGCCTCTATATTGGCAAAAAGCACTTTTCAAGATTACTTAGTGTCGAATAAAAGATATGAAAGTCCTTTTTGTTATTTTTCCTTGGTAGAAACATTATATAGGAGCTCTGTGACTTGTACACTTTGGTATTATTTATTGTGTAAATCACAGGTTGGAATTGGTAGATTGATACATGGAACTCTTTTTATAAAAAGAACTCCTTTTTATAATAACTTCTTTTATAAAAATAAACTTTTTATAAGAACTCCTTATATTAAAAAAACCCTCCTTTTATAAAGAAACAACTCCTTATAAGAACTCCTTTTGTAAAAAAAAAAAAAAAAAAACTTTGGAAAAAGTATCATTGAAAGCTTTAAACCTTAGGAATATTACACCTTAAAAGGATCACATCCAAATGCAGAAAATAATCAATCTCTAACTTAAGAGGTTGTGATCAAACTAGCTCTAGATTTTTTTTTTTTTATAATTAGTGATGGCATCTGCTGATGCAGGTGAAGAGCTGCAACAATTGCTTTGGTTAATTGTAGCTGGTGTTGCAGAATGGAGGAAAATACAGAAATATACAATTGCTATGTAAGCCCGGAAATGAAAAGAATTTTAGAAGATACAGTCAAATTCTGATTATCTACACATCGATAATTCACACCCCACAATGTATTTTATTTATTTTTTAAAGTTTTGTTTTTTTTTTAAAGATTTTATTTATCTATTTGACAGAGAGAGATCACAAGCAGACAGAGAGGCAGGCAGAGAGAGAGAGAGAGAGGGAAGCAGGCTCCCCGCCAAGCAGAGAGCCCAACGCGGGACTCGATCCCAGAACCCTGAGATCATGACCTGAGCCGAAGGCAGCGGCTTAACTCACTGAGCCACCCAGGCGCCCCGACAATGTATTTTAAATTTAATAACTGGCTAGCTTCTTGCTACCCAGTCCCTCACCCTTTTTCTCTATCAATTTTGTCATCTTTGGAAACTTCCACTTAGTTGGATAGCTAGATTCAACAAAATATAACCAGCAAGGTAAATTTCTGGAGGAAATAACTGCATGGAATGAGAAACAAAACACATAGTTATAGTAGAAGCCAGATTATGGACTCATGAGCTAATGTGTTCATATAGAACTGCTTAATGCATTTTGAAATTTCCTCTCATGACATAGTTTTATAAGTTGTTTAATAATTGCATCAGTCTGGAGTAATGAACTGGGTGAAATAATTGGTAATTCTTTGTGAAGAATATTGAATGCTGTTCACTTGTTACTATAGATATTGGCTAGACAAAATTTGGATCCTATGTGACATTGTATATTTTCAATCTATTTAGTCAGTTGCTGAACATGTGTAGAAAAGAAGTCTTTTTAAAATTAACATACCATGTATTAGTTGGTTCAGGGATACAGGTCTGTGATTCATCAGTCTTATAGAATTCACAGCACTTATCATAGCACATGCCCTCCCCAAGAAGTCTTTATAATTAATACAGCAGTACTAACAGACTGAAAATTCCTGGAAATGTGTGGTGGTAATTTCTCTGTTCTGGACCCTGTATGGAACACACTCAAAGTAAAGAGAAAGATAACTCTATGTGGATTTGACATGGAATGAATGAGTAGAGTGATACTGAGTTTAACCCTCTCCCCAGTGCACTTATTAATCTTTTCTAAAGTATAGTATTAATGGAATATCCTTAAATCACAGACATTACCTGACTAAAAATTTTTTAAGAGCTAGACAATTTAGAATTTTTAGAAATTTTTTGTCTTGCATCTATGAACTCTTTTGTGTATTTGTCTTATCTCTTTACAAGCACTCAAAGGAGTGACAGCATAGTTCCCTTATCTTTTCTATTCCCCTTAGGCTAGGCGGTATGGTATACAAATACTATGTACTTGATAAATGTTGTTTGCATGAATGAATAACTTGATGAATCTATGTTTTCTTTAGGTATGTTGGTGTTTGTTGTAGTCAAGACAGATAGTTTTTTTTCTTAAGTAAATCAGAAGACCAAGGCTTCCATGACCTACTCTATTTGTCACTCTCCATATGGAAGGGTTCTCCCAGTATCTTACTTTCAAAACCATTTTCTCTTAATTCTTTTTGTTATGAAATTTCTTTTCTATCCCTTTTATTATGTTTGTACTTGATCATAGAATAAAAATATTTACATCTCTAAAAGGCATCTTCCAATTTTTTCTTATCCTTTCCAAATTTGGTTACCAAAACTGCCACATGCTTTGCTATCATAAGGTAGTAATTTTATTTAAAAATAGCATTAGGGTACCTGGGTGGCTCAGTCAGTTAAGTGTCTGCCTTTGGCTTAGGTCATGATCCCAGGGTCCTGGAATCGTGTCCCACATCAGTCTCCCCGCTCAGCAGGGATTCTGCTTCTCCCTCTGCTTCTCCCCCTGCTTGTTCTTTCTCTTGCAAAAATAAATAAATAAAATCTTTAAAAAATAGAATTAAATATTTATTATTTTGGCAACTGTCTTTAAATATTTTAGTAGCCTATGACTATTGAATGTGTGAATTAATGAATAAGTGGATCTTGAATTTGACTTGTGGATATTAAAACAAGGTTTATGGAAGTGTCTGGCTGGCCTACCTTCCAGGAATCCAAATTCTACAGTATGCTTTTTCCTTTTTTTCTAATTTAAATATAAGGAAACACTTCTTTACTGTTCATTTTAGTTCCATGAAGGCAAAGACAATGGTTTTCACTGCCATTATCCAGAAGAGTGCTTGAAATTTAATAGATCCTCAGTGAATATTTTTAGAGGGAACAAATGCAAATGAAGGTAACATGACCAAGTAGACACATTGACTTCTAGTTGTTCCTCAAATCTGCTAATTAATTTCCCATCTCTGGCCTTTTGCCCTTGCTATTTCCTCTGCTCTGAATGCTCTAGATATCTATGAGATTAATTTCATTTTATTTAGGACTATATTAAAATGTTACTATTTTTTTTAAGATTTTTATCTATTTGACAGAGAGAGACACAGCGAGAGAGGGAACACAAGCAGAGGGAGTGGGAGAGGGAGAAGCAGTCTTCCTGCTGAGCAGGGAGCCTGATGCAGGGCTTGATCCCAGGACCCTGGGATCATGACCCGAGCCGAAGGCAGACACTTAACGACTGAGCCACCCAGATGCCCTAAAATGTTGCTTCTTTAGAAAAGTTTTCTCTCTACAGCTTATTAAAACAGTCTACCCTCAACTACTTCAACCCAAGTGCTCTTATCCTGCTTCACTTTTTCTTCATAGCACACATTACTATGAAATTGTATTATGTCATCATGTGTTTGATGTTTTGTTTCCCTTTTTTCCCCCTCATCAACTGCCACTATAGAATATGAAATCCATTAGTACTGGGGCTATATCATTTCAGGGTCTCATCAGGAAACAGAAATCCTTGCAGATGGTTCAAATAAAGAGAAGTCAAAGGATTATTTCCAGCAGTATGGACAGGGTTATGAGGATATTTTTCTTTCTTTTCTTTCTTTTGACTTTTTTTCTTTTATTTTAATTCCAGTATAGTTACCATACAGTGTTATATTAGTTATATTATTTTCAGGTGTGTACTTCCATACATCACCAAGTGCTCTTCATGAAAAGTGCACTCTTTAATCTCCATCACCTATTTCACCCATCTTCTCACCCACCTACCCTGTGGTAAACAAAGTATATTGAAACTAGACTTGAAAGAACAGAGGAAGAAGAAAATGTAGCAAAGTCCAGGGAGAGCTGGGTCTGGGAAGGAGGGATTGTCTGAAAGAAGATGTGGTCTTGGGGGAAATCAACTACCGACACAGAAAGACACAACGGTGGAAGTCAGGAGGAGCAGAAGAAATCACAAATTCTCTCTTTCTATACTCCAATATCATACCAGTGCAGGTATTGTTAAAACTGGGGCAGAAGCCAGCTGGCAAGGAGCCCACATGGAACAGTTCTTAGAGGTCATCCTCTTGGGGAATAGGGCAGACTAGAGAAGGGTGGAGAACGAATCCTATAAGGGAAAAAGAAGAAATAGCACAGGTGTATCATTTGGCTACCTGATAGTATACTTTAGGTTTTCAATAACTTTTGTTTAATAAGAAAATCAATGGCAGTGGAGAGTCAGGAGCAAAAAACTGTGGCATTGATCCAGGATATTATCATATAGGGTCTCAGATCTTATTTTGGGGGGAGGGTAGTTGTTCAAGGCTTATATTCAGAGAAATTCACAGGTAGCTACCCTGAAAAGAATGACATTCAGTGTCTTTTGTTTAACATCTTAATCTAGTGACCACTTAGGTTGTAATTTATGGGTTAGATCTTAATATTCAAAGATTCTAGGGGAAGTTTTCTTGTAAGAAAGTTTGGTAAGTAAATATTTGTTTTCCTCAGAGTAAAAGACACTAGATAATAGTTATGGAATTATTTTATTATTATACAAGGGTAGCAAAAATGATTTAATGACATCACTGATTAACTTTAACTCCTAGCTTGGTCCAGACAGATCCATGGAGATGAGCAACGTAAATAGGGGACACAGGTATACCTATGATCTCAACTCTGTGTTGTGTACCTCTACTTCATTCATTCTCTTTTATTACAAGATCATTCTGACAACAATGTAAGTGATGGGTTAGAAGAGGGTGTCATTCACTGAAATAGGGGAATCAAGAGAAGGATCAACTATTAGAGAGAAGATGATGACTTTGTTTGGACATGAGTCTGAGTCTGAGGTACCTATTGGATACCCAAGTGTCAATACCTTGCTGCAATTGGGATACACGGGTCTGAATCTGAAGTAAAAAGACCAAAAATTATTTGTACACAGGTGGTAGCTGAAATCATGAGAGGATAATATCTTCTTGGGAGACCTTGTCAGAACATTTCCATTGCAGCGGCAGGAACAAAAGGCAAGCTATAGTAGATTGAGAAGTGATGAAATAGAAAAAATGGAAGCGACAGTTCCTAGTCAGGCTATTCTTTCAAGGACCTCACCTATAAAGTGAAGAAGGGGCCAGTAACTATAGGAGGAGGCAGGCTCTGGTGAAGATTTTTGTTTTGTTTATTTTTAAGAAGAGGGATTCTTGAGTATATGTGTAGCCTTTGAGCAGTATCTTGAAAATGAGAGAAGGGGTGGGGGAGATGGGAGGGTGAAGAGAAAGAGAAAATGAGAATAACAAATATGCAAGGCCTTAAGAATATAGGAAATGGGATCAAAAACATAGGTGGGAAGATTTATTTTAAAGCTAAGAAGTGAGAGCTTTACTTCAGAGACTGCAATTAAAAGAATGTGAGGGTGATAGAGTAATAGGTTTTTGGGGATTCAGGTGGAAAGTTGAGGGGGTTGACATTTATTTCTCTTTAAAGAAAAAAGGCTGAGGTTTTTGTTGGTGGTGGTGGTATATACATCACTTTGAGAAAGGTGATAAAAGTTTGGAATTGAAGGAGCACATGCAAATTGGATAAAAGTTCAATGGCTCATGTTGAAGAGGTAGAGAGAGAACCTGAGCCTCCATCATTAGGTACTCTTCCTCCCTTCCCACACCTGCCCATCGTCATTGCTCAGTGCAGTTCCAGAAGCATCTATGAGGAATCCTTAGGACTTCTTTGAGCATAGTTTTAAAACCATCAAACTCATCATTGTGTAAACGAGAGAACAAACCCAGAAGAATGAATTGTTTTGTCTGAAGTAGAATCAGGATTAGAATCCACATCTCCTAATTCCTATCCAGAAGATTTTTTTTTTACTGCATTATGCTATATCGCTGCTTGTGAACTTTTTATCAATTGCCATTGATGAAAGTCTTCAAGAATCTGGAGTTTAGGCTTTATTTTTCCAAAGATATTCACCTTTAGATGATTCCTTTCAAATGTACTTCATATTTCTTATTTGTTAAAGATAAAAGGAAATGTCTTCTTCTACTTATCTCCCAACTTTTGGATTAAATAAGAAACTGTGACATGCTTAGAGATCATTGGAAGGAAGTTTGTTGCATATTCAATATATTACTTGTGAAAAATATAAAGTTTTCTGGGGACATTATCAACCAGAACTGGGAATTAAAATTTGTGGAACACTTAAAATAGCTAAACTACTACATGTAATTTTCAGTACTTTTTTTTTCTTTTAACCTGGGATTAAGTTTCTAAGATTCAGCATGTTATTGTGTGTAGCAGTAGTTCATTCCTTTTCACTGCTGTGTAATTTTCCATTATCTGGATATAACACAATTTACTCATTACAGTTTAAGGGTACATGCATTTGTGGCAAAATTAGAGTATTTTTAAAAAGCAAAGAAGTGATTGTATAAATCAGCATAGTGATGACCTCTTGAGAAGAAACAGGGTGTAAGATTAGAAAGACTCCCCCAGGTAGATTTAAGATTGTTAAAATAATTTATTTCAGGGGTTTCTCAGGGTGATCTCAAGCCTGCCATCATCAGCATCACCTGGGGTCCTGTTAGAAATTCACATTTTTCGGGGCGCCTGGGTGGCTCAGTGGGTTAAAGCCTCTGCCTTCGGCTCAGGTCATGATCTCAGGTCCTGAGATCGAGCCCCACATTGGGCTCTCTGCTCAGCGGGGAGCCTGCTTCCTTCTCTCTCTCCCTCTCTGCCTGCCTCTCTGCCTACTTGTGATCTCTGTCAAATAAATAAATAATAAAATCTTTAAAAAAAAAGAAATTCACATTTTTCAGGTCCTATCCAGACCTATTGAATCATAAACTTTGAGGCGCGCATCCAGCAATCCATATTGTAACACAGTTCACCAGGTGATTCTGGTGTATGCTGAAGTTTGAGAACCACTGTGGTAGTGTTATGATTTATAATGAACACATAAGCTTCGCTCTCTCTCTCTCTCTCTCTCATTATTTTCTCTCTTTTTCTCCTTTTTTCCCATATTACATAAATCAGAATAAAATAAAACATCTTAGTAGTGACTGATCAGAAAAAAAGAACTGTCAGGATATTAGAACTATTTGAGAGCTATTATTTTTGCATGCTATTTAGTCAGAAGGGCAAATGGTAGGAAGAAAGGAAAGAGGCAGAATGGAAGCATGGAGTAATTCAGGAGGAAGGTGAAGTTTGGATAAGAGAGGATTCTTTTTGTAGTATGCTATGATAAGAGTGTCATTGAAAACCTAGAGTACACTTTGAAGTATATATGTATTTGCATGTATTTGTGTGTGTGTGTGTGTGTGTACTTAGAACAATACCTTGCTTGCAAAGGTTAGCATGCCCCATTGGTAGAGATAATTTATTCCCTTTCTCTACTTGCCCCTGCTTTTGAATGACTTAGGCTCAGTAGGGAATGACTTACTCTCATTGCAAGACACAACTCCTGTTATTCAAATATATCTTGCTGCCTGGGCCAGGCATTCTAAGATGAAATGAATCTGTGAATCTGTGTCATTACTACTTTGACTCCTTTTTTTTTTTTTTTTTTTGGTATTTTGGAACTGCAGTTACCTTCACAAGCTATCTCTTTTCCTTGCTGCTATCATCACATATCATCATATTGAAAGTGAACACTCACACAAAGGGGGAAAAAAACATAGTCTATTTATTTTGAAAGAAACAAGTTATTAACTAACATTTATTCTTAAATGACTTATTAATGTTCAGACTGCAAAAGGGTCATTTACTTTGAACACTACCAGACAATCTAACAGTTAAAGATGTCATTGTTGCACAGAGAGAACGTGGATGTCTTTAACCTGCCAAATCCCTGGGAACATTTAGAGAAGAAATTAATTGTGCACTATACACACCCTAAGGGAAACATTCAAGGTGTTTTCAAGGACCAAATTAGTTTTATACATCTTTGGGGTTTGTCATTTGCAGCATGTTTTGGACCACAAAGATACCAAAGCAATAGTTTATCCTTTTCACCAGACTTCTATTAAGGGCAATAAAACTCCACAAGACAGTCTTTTGTTATCACCTTGTTGAAATTCTTGCTATTGTAATAACTTCCCAACCAGCCTACTCTCCTCCTACATTCCCTGGAACTCCAATCCATGCTTTCTGCCACTGCTAGATTAACCTTTATGAAGTACGGCTTTGATCTTGTCGTTAGTCCATAGATACTACATCTCTGCCTTTGCTTTGGTGAATTAGAAACCCAGAATTGACTATAAGCCCCACTTGTAATCATTGTGCTGGATTTTTTTTTTTACACATTTTTGTGCACTAACTCCTCCTGGTATTATCTGACCATTTTATTAGCCTTTCATCTTAGTCTCTTTACATATTTTATCCTATTACATTGTGTGTATTGTTGCTTGCCTCAAATTCTTTTTGGAACATGGAAAGGTGAAAATAAGCAGATTCATAATATGGCAAATCATTCTCCTTCTCAGAAGATTTCAGTGCCTCCCTATTTTGTATAAGTAAACTCTGAAGTTCTTAATTTAGTCGATGTCCCCCATGATGTGGCCTCAACTCTCTTTTGCAGTTTTATTGTTCATTTTCCAAGGATGTCCACTTTATGGTCCATCAGACTGAATCACTTGCCTTTCCCCAAACTTGCTATGTGTTTTTCCTGTTTCCACACCACTCTGCATGCTGTTACCTCTAGGCTATTTCCTTTATTATCTCTTCTGTTGAGATTCTCTCTATTAAATTCCATAGCTCTACTGCTACATCTTCCTGAATTCTTCCCTGATCTAGCCACAACTTATAATTTGCATCACTCTAGAACATTTCCTTTATTGTTCTTATCATAGTCTATCTTGTATTTGTACACTTAGCTTATACCACCACCTCCTTCATGCCACCACCTCCTTCATGACTGGAAGAACTAGAAGATTCTTGAGGGCAGGGGCCATGTCCCATTCACCATTATATCTTCTCTATAATCTATTGTATCAGTCTGTTGTATACATAGTTGTTTAATAAATGTTTGTTGAACAAATTTATATAAATAAAAACAATAAATGAAACCGTATTTCTGTTTGGGTGAGAGATCTCATGTTTTAGCATTGGGATATATGTAGAAGCACATAAGACCACACATTATAACTCATTCCCATTACTGGAAGACAAAACAAAACAAAACAAAACTAGGGTAGGTTCTGTTGTCACAGGGTTGGAACACTAACTCTGAAGGATATTTTCCTTCTTTTTTATTTAAAAAGAACATTCGTCCCCAAGGATTGAATTTAGGGGAAGGTATCTAATGAACATTGAAAATGTAGTTATACACCGACTAAAGAAAATATGGACAAATGAGTAACATGGTAATACTAACCTCCAGACAGAAAATTAGAATATAACTTGTTTGTTCTATAGTATATTTACCGAAATGGTTAAATGTCTCATTGAGTTGCCCAAACTATCTGAGAAGTCACTGGACACCCTGAATCAGTTTGGAGAATTTGATAATATACCCTTAGAGACAGAGACAGGATACAGATGCCCAAAATAAACTGATGAGTGAGTGCAGCAAAATTCTTAGTATGACAAAATCAGGAAGCAGAGATTTATTGAGTTGAAAACCATAACAGGAAAGCAAAAGACAATGATAATGCTTGATTCTTTAAGTGGATACTGTTAAATAAACATACAAGGATGCCAGAAGTTTAATATGATTCTTATTTTCCTCTTCTTACTTTATTTTTACATAGTATGTTGCCTTTTCATTTTTACTTCTGAGAACTACATTCAGAAAATACATTTCATTGACCAGATTCATGCTATACTTCATATTTACCTAATTGATTAAAAGAAAAAGAGACCACTGAGAACAAAAGGGAAAAGGGACAAAGAACATTTCAAGGTAATTATTGTGCATATTTTTGTTTAGGCTTAAAAATAACATTGAGCATGCTGCTATTGATACATGATTCACTCAGTGACCCTCAAAACCAACAGTATGAATAATCTACAGCTTTCTGGAATAGAATACTTTTCTATTAAAATCATTCCCCCCCCCTTTGGCATTATGTAGCTGTTTTGCTTCACAACAAGGGAATACATTTCCTGCCTTTCTTTTTTCTTTGTTTTAAATTTTTTTAAAATTCAAGAATAAGCTTTAGAGTTTAACTAAAAATTTTCCATCAAATAAAGTAGGATAGCATATACTTAGGACTATTTTTATGTTTTTATTCATAACCTGGGTTACAGAGGAATGCTAGCTTTGAAGTCTGGAAAAAAAAAACCTGTTTCTTCAATGTTTTTGGAATGTTTAGGAGATACCAGACTCATCTTTTGCATAATGTAGTAAAGAAGTTTAAGTTCAATTCCTTACATGCCCTCTATTTTTAATGTTCCAAGCAGTGAAATTTATGAAATAAGATTATACTTTTTATGCATATGATCACTTTTGTATTATAAAGAATAACCTTGCAAAGCATTATGTTTTTGTTTTAGGTCTTCATAAGCCATCTACATACAGGCTGTTAAGCAGGAAGAGGTGATGTGACATGATACATGGAGGTATTCAGGTTATATTTTAATTGATGTGGGATTGCAATTCAATTTTTTCCTTCAGTTTTCCCTGCAATATGCACTTATGTGGTCTCCTTGCCTTAGTGTTTTGTTAAACTTCAGTTATCCTCCACATCACAACCAGATATATCTTCAAATTCATCAAATAGATACCACTCCTCCTAAAAAACTTTTAGCAACTCCCCATTGTCTGCTTACTCTATTTAGTCTGGCATTCAAGGCTCTCCATGATTTGGCTCCAATTCATCTTTCTAGTTTTTCCTGTCACTAACAACTCCCTTGCATGAACTTAAGTTTTAAGCACACTAAATACAAGTGACAAAAGACTAATTCTTTTGGCATTTTTTATAGGAAAACCATATTTCTCTCTAAAGAGATGACTCCAAGAAGTTTGTCATTTGTGGGTTCCTTATAAGCCCCTCTCTGGGCAGGGGGAGAAAGAGTAGCCAAATTATCTGATTTTGTGGGTAGTCTGACTGCAATATCTGTCACCTATTGACCTCAGTTGTGACAGAGCTGATTTGGCTAGCTATTTGAGGTCTTCTTCTTCTTCTTCTTCTTCTTCTTCTTCTTCTTCTTCTTCTTCTTCTTCTTCTTCTTCTCCTCCTCCTTCTTCTTCTTTTTAGTCCACTATTTTTTCCATTTTGTTTTATTTCTTTTCAGTGTTCCAAAATTCATTTTTTATGCACCACACCCAGTGCTCCATGCAATATATGCCCTCCATAATACCCATCACCAGACTCACCCAACCCCACACCCTCTACCCCTCCAAAACCCTCAGTTTGTGTCTCAGAGTCCACAGTCCCTCATGATTTGTCTCCCCCCTGATTTCCCCCATCTCGCTTCTCCTCTCCATCTCCCAATGTCCTCTGTGTTATTTCTTATGCTCCACAAGTAAGTAAAACCATATGATACTTGACTCTCTCTGCTTGACTTATATCACTCAGCATAATCTCTTCCAGTCCCATCCACGTTGATATAAAAGTTGGGTATTCATCCTTTCTGATGGAGGCATAATACTCCATTGTATATATGGACCATATCTTCTTTATCCATTTGTCTGTTGAAGGACATCTTGGTTCTTCCCACAGTTTGGTGACTGTGGCCATTGCTGCTATGAACATTGGGGTACTGATGGCCCTTCTTTTCACTACATCTTTATATTTGGGGTAAATACCCAGTAGTGCAATTGCAGGGTCATAAGGTAGCTCTATTTTTAACTTTTTGAGGAATCTCCACACTGTTTTCCAAAGTGGCTCACCAACTTGCATTCCCACCAACAGTGGGAACACTTGTTTACTGTCTTGTTAATTTTGCACCAACTTGCATTCCCACCAACACTCCAAGACTTGTTGTTTACTGTCTTGTTAATTTTGGCTATTCTAACTGGTGTAAGGTAGTACCTCAATGTGGTTTTGATTTGAATCTCCCTGATGGCTAACGAGGATGAACATTTTTTCACGTGTCTATTAGCCATTTGTATGTCTTCTTTGGAGAAGTGTCTGTTCATGTTTTCTGCCCATTTTTTGACATGATTATCTGTTTTGCATGTGTTGAGTTTGAGAAGTTCTTTATAGATCTTGGATATCAGCCCTTGGTCTGCAAAGGAAACAGTCAACAAAACAATGAGGCAACCCACAGAATGGGAGATATTTGCAAATGTCTCTACAGACAAAGGGTTGATATCCAAATTATCTGATATTTTAAAAACAACTTCTTGTCTCCAATGGCTTTAATTGAAGAGTTACAAACTAGGTATAAAGATATTAAGTCCCACATTAAGTCCCTAGGCAATTTTGAGGTGCTAAGGAGCTAGAAGATTGTTCTAAAAAGCTAAATAATGATAAATATCTTGCAAAATGACCCACCCATTGTTCATTTAGGGAAGGCTCATATCCTGGCACAGTTTTATTTATTTATTTAGATTTTATTTTATTTTCTCAGTGTTCTAAGATTCATTGTTTATGCACCACACCCAGCGTTCCATGATCCTGGCACAGTCTTAATGAACTTATGTACTATTTAACTGCCCCACTAGGAGTTAATCACTCATTATAAATAAAAAAAAAACAAATAAATCAATACTGTGGACTGCCAAGTTGCTTTTTCCATAGTGTGTTTTGCTCCCATGATTCAATCAAAATTTGGGGAAAATGGGTTAAAAAATTCAATTAATTTAATTGAAATAAAATTAATTGAGTTAAAAAATTCAATTACTCTTGGACTTCTCAAACTTTTATTCTGTTCCCATGTGCTTTGTGAATCCTGAAGAGGAAGCTAGTGTAGGCACTGTTTCCCAACTGTGTTTGACCCTAAGACCCATTCCTCAGGCTCACCCTGTGAGACTAGGGTTTTACCCTTTGATGAATGTGGTTGTAAACTGAATACTCATTGACAACAAAATCTGTCAACTCCACCACTACTGAAGAAGATTACACACAGTAAACTAGTAGAACTAGTTCCACTCACTGTAACATTCTGTTCTTGGCTTACATAACAGTATAACTAGAATAATCCTGCATATTTTCTCTTTTAGGTCACTCTAAGAAGTTAGTTTATTTCTATTTAAATAGTACAGAACAACACTGCCCTTATAGAATAATATTTTCTTGAATCTGCTTTTAGAGTCTTCACAAAACCAGGATTAAGGAGGGTTGAAATGATATAATTTCTGGATGGAAAGCTGGGCCTCTACTAATTTGGCAGTCATCATAATTAGAGCGCTTTATCACTTGGGGTGGAACAGTAATGTTAGATCTGATGCAAATGGTTCATTCTTTCTGGCTTACTCAATCATTTGGTAAATATTTATTGAGTGCTTACTAGATTTCCAGCACTCTTTTAGGTATTTGAGATAGAGTTGTTAGTAGAAATCTCTAAACTCTGGGTGCCTGGGTGGTTCAGTGAGTTAAAGCCTCTGCCTCCATCTCAGGTCTTGATCCCAGGGTCCTGGGATCGAGCCCTGCATCGGGCTCTCTGCTCAGCAGGGAGCCTGCTTCCCCCCCCTCCCCTCTCTGCCTCCCTCTCTGCCTAATTGTGATCTGTCTATAAAATAAATAAATAAAATCTTTAAAAAAATCTCCAAACTCATGGATATGATATTCAATAGAGGAAGGAGATGGACAAGAAAATACATTCATGAGTAAATTATATGTTTACAGATTGGATAATTGATATGAAGGAACTAAAACAGGTAATAAGCTGGAGAATGACTAAGGGGAGTGAGGAATACTTTATATTTAAAAAGTGTGATTTATAATTTATTTCTAATCTCAAATACATTTGCTCTATAATGAAATTCTGTAATAATAAAACATAATACCTTTCCTTGAGTTTCTTTATAAATATATATACTGTATAAAGAGGAGGTGACAACTGAACTGATGAAGAGCCAGTTATGTGAAGATATAGAAGATATAGATTTTTAAGTGTATACCATAGGAATCACAAGGACCCTGAGGTAGGGTCCTAGGCTAGTTTTAAGAATAGAAAAAAGGCCAATGTGACTGAAACATAGTGAGCAAAGGAACAAATAATTAGTGTGATTTAATAGATTAGTTGTTCTCAAAGTGTGGTCAGGTAACTTAGTCATCACACATAGGCTAGCAAACTGCACTGATGAGTTCAAGAAATAGATGTTGTCCTAAGTCACCCAATTTATCCAGGTGCTAATGGCTCCCTGATTATAAATGATCAGGGAGATGTTAAATTTAAGTGCAGCAGTCCTCAAAGTATAATTCTTGAGCCAGTAACAACAGTATCACCTGGAGTCTTTTTAGAAATGCATATTCTCAACTGCATTGCAGACCTACTGAATCAGAAATTCTGGGGTTGGGCTTCAACATTTTGTGCTGGAAGAAGCCATCCAGGCAATTCTGATGCCATAGAGGGTTAGAAAAATGCCATGCTGGAAATTAAATGAAGTGTGAGTGTAGGGTAAAATAATGTCATTTTAGAGTGGGAAGAAGTACCTTCTTTCAGTTTAAAAGACTCACTCTTCATTTGTGCCCCGAGTTCATCTTCTACTGGAAAGGACTTAGCTTAAATAACTTATTAATTCTCACTGACTGTATTAGGACTAAACAGGCAGTACTTTCAAAAGGGTTGTGAATGAATTATTTCAGTTAATCCTCATAATAACCCTGTGGAATAGGTATTGCTATCATTTCCATTTTATAGATCAGGAAATGACACAGAGAAGAAACTTGCCCCAGGTGACACAGCTATTAAGAAGAAATGCATGAATCTAGGCAGTCTGGTTCCACAGCCACATTAATAAGTGCTTTTCTATACTGTGTCTCTCAGTGCACCTGGAATAGTTGGGGTGATTTGATCTTAGATAGCATTGTTCAAACAATTGCTTTTACTTTTGACTTTAACAAAGTCATTGAGAGATGCTGGTAAGGGTCATCTATTTGACTCTTCTAGTCCAAGGCTCTCAGAGGTGAAACAGTTTGGCTAAGATTATACAGCTGGTTGGTGTCACAGCCAAGACTTAAAACCCAGGTCATTCACTTTCAACCAAGTATTAACACATTTCCAGTGAAAACAAAACTGGTGATATGACACTAAAAACAACAAAGCCAGGCCATATATCCAGAAGTTCATGTATCTACCAGTTTTCCTTCATCTTGGTATTGTTAGCACAGTGAGTTATTTTCCTGATTCTGGTGCCCATGGAGAGCAATAAGAGAGGGTCCCCTAGGGAGCATACTGCTATATCTAGTAGTAAGAGCAAATACTAGTCACCGTGCTCATAGAATTTGTCAGTTCTGGGTGCAAGAAGGGAACGTAAGTTTCTATTAGTAACACTTTTCATTGTTAAATACATGAAAACAATTGTACATCAGAAATAAAGCAACTGACCCTGCCATTGCACTACTGAGTATTTACCCCAAAGATACAGATGTAGTGAAAAGAAGGGTCATCTGTACCCCAATGTTTATAGTAGCAATGGCCATGGTCACCAAACTGTGGAAAGAACCAAGATGCCTTTCAACAGACAAATGGATAAGGAAGACGTGGTCAATATACACTATGGAGTATTATGCCTCCATCAGAAAGGATGAATACCCAACTTTTGTAGCAACATGGGCAGGACTGGAAGAGATTATGCTGAGTGATATAAGTCAAGCAGAGAAAGTCAATTATCATATGGTTTCACTGATTTGTGGAGCATAACAAATAGCATGGAGGACAAGGGGAGATGGAGAGGAGAAGGGAGTTGAGGGAAATTGGAAGGGGAGGTAAACCATGAGAGACTATGGACTCTGAAAAACAACCTGAGGGTTTCGAAGGGGCGGGAGGTGGGAGGCTGGGGGATCCAGGTGGTGGGTATTGGAGAGGGCACGTATTGCATGGAGCACTGGGTGTTGTGCAAAAATAATGAATACTGTTACGCTGAAAAAAAAAAAAAGAATAAAAAGGGGAAAAAAAAAGAAACAAAGCAACTGGGGTGCCTGGGTGGCTCAGTGGGTTAAAGCCTCTGCCTTTGGCTCAGGTCATGATCCCGGGGTTCTGTGATTTAGCCCCGCATTGGGCTCTCTGCTCAGCCTGCTTCCTGCCTGCTTCCCTTCCTCTCTCTCTGCCTGCCTCTCTGCCTACTTGTGATCTCTGTCAAATAAATAAATACAATCTTTAAAAAAAAAAAAAAGAAAAGGATAAGTAACTTGCCCAATGAAATAGTGGTGAATTTGAAATTCAAGACCAGTGTGACTAATGAAATCCATGTTTTTAGTTATTGTTTTTTATACTGTCTAAGACCCTAAATTTTAGACTGGCTCTAAATTGACCTGAAGACCTAGTGGTTCTCTAGACTGGTGATGGTTGGACCTGGCCTACATTTGCACTATGCTTATTATGTACTACCTCAGCATGATTTTCTACATCAATATATTAACTACCCTTGTCATTTTCCCCTTATTACAGTGAGCAAATAAAATAAATTAGTAATCCCAAGTTAAAATCTAGTTCTGATTGGCATGATTTTAATTTTCTTTTTTGACCATTAAATTGTATTTTATTTTTTTAAGTTCTTATTTAAATTCCAGTTAGTTAAGATGCAGTGTAATATTAGTTCCAGGTGTACAATATAGTGATTCAACACTTCCGTATAATACCTGGTGTTCATAACAAATCCACTCCTTAATACCCATCACCTATTTAACTCATTACTCCACCTACCTCCATTCTGGCAACCATTAGATAGTTCTCTATAGTAAAGAGTCTGTTTCTTGGTTTGCACTCCCTTCTCCTTCTTTTTTCCCCTGGCTCATTTGTTTTGTTTCTTAAATTTGATGTATGAATGAAATCATATGGTACTTTCTTTTCTCTGACTGAATTATTTCACCTAGTGTAATACTCTCTAGCTCCATCCACATAATTGCAAATGGCAAGAGTTCATTCTTTTCTATGGCAGAGGAATATTATATATATTACATATTATATATATTACATATTATATTGTATTACATTATATTATATATACCATTTTTTCCTTATCAATTCATTAGTCCATGGACTTTTGGGCTGTTTCCATAATTTGGCTATTATAGATAATGCTACTATAAACACTGGGGTGCATGTATCACTCCAAATTAGTATGTTTATATTTTTTTGGGTAAATACCTAGTAGTGCAGCTGCCGGATCATAGGGTAGTTCTATTTTTAACATTTTGAGGAACTGCCATATTGTTTTCTACAGTGGTTGTGTCAGTTTGCATTCCCACCAATAGTGTAAGAGGGTTCCCCTTTCTCCACATCCTTACCAACACATATTGTTTCTTGTGAGGTTGATTTCAGCCATTCTGACAGGTGGGAGGAGGTATCTCCTTGTAGCTTTTATTTGCATTTCCCTGAATGATCAATGATGCTGAGCATCTTTTCATGAGTCTGTTGGCCATCTGTATGTCTTATTTGGAAAAAAATGTTTATTTTTATTTTCTGCAACATTTTAAAATTGGATTATTTGTTTTTTGCGGGTATTGAGTTTTATAAGTTCTTTATATATTTTGGGTACTAACCCTTTATTAGATATATCATTTATAATTGTGTCTTATTCTGTAGGTTGCCTTTTAATTTTGTGGACTTTTTCCTTTGTTGGACAGAAATATTTTATTTTGATGAAGTTCCAATAGTTTATTTTTGCTTTTGTTTCCCTTGCCTCTGACACATATTTAGAAAGAAGTTTCTATGACCAATGTCAAAGAGGTTACTGCCTGTGTTCTTCTCTAGGATTTTTATGGTTTCATGCTTCACATTTATGTCTTTAATCCATTTTGAACTTATTTTTGTGTATGGTATAAGAAAGTGGTACAGTTTCATTCTTTTGCATCAGCTTGTCCAGTTTTCCCAGCACCACTTTTCCTTTCCCTGCTGGATATTCTTTCCTGTTTTGTCTAAGATTAATTGACCATATAATTGTGGGTCCATTTCTGGGTTTTCCATTCATTTCTATTGATCTATGTGTCTATTTTTGTGCCAGTACTATACTGTTTTGATTACTACAGCTCTGTAATATAACTTGAAGTCCAGAATTGTGATGTCCCCAGCTTTGCTTTCTCTTTGAAGGTTGCTTTGGTTATTTGAGGTCTTTCGTAGTTCCATACAAATTTTGGGATTGTTGTAGCTTTGTGAAAAATGCTGGTGGTATTCTGATAAGGACTGCATTAAACGTGTATATTCCTTTGGGTAATATAGACATTTTAACAATGTTTGTTCTTCTAATCCATGAGCATGGAATGTCTTTCCATTTCTTTGAGTTATCTTCAATTTCTTTCATCAAAGTTTCATAGTTTTCAGAGAACAATTTTTTCACCCCCTTAGGTAGGTTTATTCCTATGTATCTTACTGGTTTTGGTGCAATTGTAAAATGCATTAATTCCTTACTCTCTCTCTCTGCTGTATCATTTTTGGTGTAAGGAATGCAATGGATTTATTTATATTAATTTGGTACCTTGTGAATTTACTGAATTTGCTTATGAGTTATGGCAGGTTTTTTTGTGAGGAATCTTTCAGGTTTTCTACATAGAGTATCATGTCATCTGCATATAGTAAAAGTTTGACTTCCTCCATACTGTTTTTGGATGCCTTTTATTTCTTTTTGTTTCTGATTGCTGTGGCTAAGACTTCTAGTGTTATGTTAAATAAGAGTGGTGAGGTGGACATCCCTGTTTTGTTCTCTCAGTTTTTCACCATTGAGAACGATATTAGCTGTTTTTTTTTTTTTTTATATTTGGCCTTTGTTATGTTGAGGTATGTTCCCTCTATTCCTATTTTGTTGAGTTTTTTTCCCCCATGAATGAATGCTGTACTTTGTCAAAGGATTTTGCAGGATCTATTAAAATGCTCAAATTCTTATTTTTCTTTTGTTATTATGGTGTATCACATTGATTAATTTGCAAATAGTGAACCACCCTGGCAACCTGGAAATAAATCCCACTTGATCTAGGTGAATGATTTTTTAATGTATTGTTGGATTTGTTTTGCTGGCATTTTATTGAGAATTTTTGCAACCATATTCATCAATGATATTGGCCTGTAGTTTTCTTTTTTAGTGGAGTCTGTATCTTGTTTTGGTATCGGGGTAATGTTGACCTTATAAAATGAATTTAGAAGTTTTCCTTCCTTTTTATTTTTTTGGAATAGCTTGAGAAGTAGAAGAACATTGAACTCTTCTTTAAATATTTGGTGGAATTTGCTTGTAACATCATCTGGCCTTGGACTTTTGTTTATTGGGAGATTTTTGAGTACTGTTCATTTTTTTGCTAGTTATTTGTCTGTTAAACTTTTTAAATTCTTCTTGTTTCAGTCCCTGTGGTCCAGCATGTCATTCAAAGCCTTTTTTTACTTCTTGATATTTGGTTTGATGATCTGTCCATGAATGTAACTGGTGTATTAAGGTACCCTATTATTATTGTATTATTATTGATTCATTCCTTTATGTTTGTTATTAAATGACTTACTTACTTAGGTGCTCCTATGTTGGATGAATAAATATTTACAATTGTTATATCTTCTTGTTGGATTATTCCTGACACTCTGTATCTTCTGATTGGAGCAATTAGCCCAGTTACATTCAGAGTAATTATTGATAGATATGGATTTAGTACCATTTTATTACTTGTTTTACTCTTATTTTTGAGATTTTCTTTACTCCTTTCATGTTTTTGTTACTTTTGGTCTTTCCACTCAAAGATTCCCTTTGAATATTTCTTGTGGGGTTGGTTTAGTGGTCATGAACTCCTTTAGTTTTTGTTTATCTGAAAACTCTTTATCTCTCCTTCTATTCTGAATGATAGCTTTCTGTGTAGAGTATTTTTGGCAGCAGATTTTTCCCACTCAGCTCTCTAAATATATCACAGCACTTTCTTCTGGTTTGCTGAATTTCTAGAGAAATCTCAAGCTAGTCTTATGGGTTTTCCCTTGGAAATTAAAGACATCTTTTCTCCTGCTGATTTTAAATTTTTTTTTCTTTATCAGTATATTTTGCCAATTTCATTACAATATGTCTTGGTGTTGGTCTGCTTTTGTTGATTTTGATAGGAGTTCTCTGTGTCTCCTGGATCTGGACAACTGTTTCTTTCCCCAGATTATGGAAGTTTTCAGCTATGATTTCTTCAAATAATTTTTCTGCCCCCTTTTCTTTCTCTTCTCCTGGGATTCTATAATGGGAATGTTTTACATTTGATGGAGTCACTGATTTCCCTAAGTCTATTCTCATTTTCCATAATTCTTCTTTCTCTGTTTTTTTTTCAGCTTCATTATTTTATATTATTTTGTCTTCTACATCAATAATTCACTCCTCTCCTTCTTCCAGCCTGTTGTTCATTGCATCAAGCATGTTACCAATCTTGTTTATCACACTCCTTAATGCTGATTCTTCTTTTTAAAGATTTTATTTATTTATTTGAGGGAGAAAGATAGAGAGAGAGCATGAAGTCATGGAGGGGGTAGAGGCAAGAGGGAGAAGCAGACTCCCTGCTGATCAGGGATCCTGATGCAGGTCTGGATCCCAGTTACCCTGGGATCATGACCTAAGCAAAAGGCAGATGCTTAATTGACTGAGACATACAGGTGCCACTCTGATTCTTGTGTACCATAGCTGAGACCCTTACTTACTTCATTTACAATGAGTCTTTCCAACACTGTAACTCTGGTATGCCACCTAGGCCAAGTTCTTGACAGGTTAGACTGCCATAGAAAGTTGGTTTTCCCTGTGGGTGACAGCTCAGTCAGGCTCCTCCTTCATCTTTCCATGAGGGCATGGGCATAGTTGCCCTGAATTCTCAAAGTCTAGCATGAGTTTAATGTTGACTAGAATCACTCAATCTTCTTTTGTGGAGGTCTTTTATTAATAAGACTTTAGAATGAAATACTATATTTTATAAATTAGATGTAATTTTAAAATATGTTTTCCATTTATTATCAGGTCCCCAAACAACATATATTTGAATAAAATAAAGCATTTTCAAAATATTTGGGGATGTTTTTAACATAAAATTAATTTTTTTGTTTGTCCTTAAATAGTGTCTTAAATAGTGTATATAATTTTTTTTGTTTGTCCTTAAATAGTGTCTTTAAGGGAAGAATTTCCCCTAAAATGTTCTGAAGGGGAACTCAGACTTGCTGGTCTTTCTCAAGTAGTTTTGAGATGAGAGCGTGTGTTGAGAAATAATGCCCACACGTTTAGTAAGGCCCTTAGAAGAAGGTATTTTACTCAATATCAGCTTCATCTTTTTTTCCCTCTGCTTTGCTTTCAGTAAAATTATGTCCTCCATAAAGAATACCTTAATAATAAATTTGAGTCATTTTTCTTTAATGCTAATACTGGGTTTTCTGCTGCAATAAAAGAAAAACATTTCTAAAATGTTGTAGTTCCTGACAATGGGTCACAGGTCAGTGCTTTACAATATAGATATTCCGTGTTGTACAATTGGTTTTAATTAAGAGCTAGTTAGATTTTCAGATAAATTTGTATCCTACTTCCCTGACACAGCATGCTAGCAACATTACTGCAACTTGAAGGGTTACTAAGAAGTGTTTTCATCTTTATCATAGTGGATTAACAACAGATAATATCAGGTTCACTTATTATTTTTTAAAGCTACATTTCTGTTTCAAGTGGAAGGGGATCTAATACTGAGATTAAGTGTCTCTCCAGAAGGTTAAAGTCATTTCACTTTTTTACTCTATTCATTCTTTTGTTACCTGCACATATTCATTTTATTTCATCAAGCAATATATAGATGCACAGATACTTATATAGAGACAGCACACATGTTTTTCTCTAATATTTTAAAAGGTGTGCCAGACACTAGGGTGTCCAACTGTCTTGGTTTGCCTGGAACTGAGAACTTTTCCTTAAATGCAGTACTTTCCAGTGCCCAAACTGGGAAAGTCTCAGGCAAATTGAGACAGTTCATCATCTGAGTTTAGGAAAGTTGTTCTGATATGACAATTCAAAGGGTTTACACTCTACAAAAATTAATTCCAGACTTAAAGGGAAGAGATTTGGGAAGGTAAGTTGACACTTGTACTACATAATGAAGCTATGAGATTCAACAATTTCAGTTAACAACAGTCCTTAGAACTAATCTGATGTGAAAGTCAGAGGTAACAGGAAAAGTATGAAAATAGGAGAGTATTAATAATCATAATAATCTTGGATTCTATAACTTTATTCTGGGTATCATCACTTCAAGTATTAAATAAACAGTTGAGTTTGTATATCAAGCTGAACAATAATGGAAAAGATTATTAAAAATGTTTGCATTATTTATTTTGTCTGCTTAGTGTGCAATAAAACAGTAGACTGTGAATTATTGTGAAATAGTAACTGAGTTGTGTCATTAGATGTAAGATAGATTACTGGGATCCAATTAAATGTACTGAAATTTTCAGTCTATAGAATTATATTATAGTTCTAATAAAAGAAATGTACATTTGTACGTGAAGTGTAGGATTGAGACCAAGAGTCTTTGGAATTTTTAGTTCTTTAATCCAACACAAAGTTATGTGCTTTCCACCAAGTCATATTAGTAATGACTCTCCATTTTCAAGCCAATCTGTCAAGTATAAGCATCTATGAGCATAGAAGTGTGACTTAAATCTTGTAGATCACAAGATCTACTGAAAGCCATTTTCTCAGGCCTGTCTTCTGTGTGTAGCTCAGATAGCTTCATGGTTGATTTTTCTAATTACTCTCATAAAGTCATAAAATTTAACTCTCTGACAGACTGTTATTGAGTTGTTGCCTTTATTTTTATCTTGGATATACCATTTGTGTTTTAAATTTTGATGGTAAGCATTATCCAGAAAGTGGAGTCTCATAATATTTAACAAAACAAAACAAAACACACCATATTTAAGAGCCTGAAAAAAATGAAGGGTGAAAACATAGTCCTTAATTTTTATTTCATTCCAAGTACCCTTAATTGAAGATTGAATTTCAGGGAACCAGATTATATACTTTTTCCTCAAATTTGAAGTAAAAATCCTCTTTTTTTCCTGTTTACCATGCAAGAAAAAAAAAATGTGCCAGTAGCCCATAATTCAAATAGTGGAAGAAATTTCGTAGGAATTATAGTCTACAAATGGCTGTAGTCTGGCAATTCTAGAATCTATAATAAAGAAGTCATTGCAAAGGAATTTTCTAAATAAAACTCTGACTTTGAAAGGTAACTCTGCTTCACTCAAATTCACATAATAAAGGGAAATTGAAAACCTAAAGCTAACTTTGTAAGAATATAGGAATACATCAAAGCACTGATACAAATTAATGACAGCAAGTGAAATCACAGACCTGAGCAGTTTACTGGGAAGGATATCTGCAAAGTCGAAGTACAAAGATAGGCAGTGAATGTGAAGGAAAAATACCAGAACAAAGACCATTAGAAGACAGATTTATAGTTCAGCTTTAACTGCTTGCAGGGAAGTTTCTATTTGGTTCCTAGAAGATCCCAAAATGAGAGTTAACTGAATCCTAACTTACAAACAGAACTGACAGCCAGCTGGGTACATTTCACCCTAGTTGGTTAGAGCCAATGTTGTCATCATGGATTTATGGTGCTTGTGTGGATATGTATATTTATACAGGTTCACATCAACTGTAGGGAAACAAGTATAAACAACATAGACTCTGAATCTACAGGTATAATGGATAAAATAATAAAACTTTAACCCCTAAATTTTATTTCTTATACATTTCTTGTTCAGATTTACATAACAGAACTATTCAACTTTTGTTATATGAGAAATGCATGTCCCTAACAATTTTCATAATATGCCTGTTTATATTTAACACTTTTTTTAAACATTTACAATCTATGTATTGCTCAAACTGGTGTCCTATTAAACTATAACTTTAAAAGTACAACAAAACATAACTTACTATCACTTATAAACCAATGATTACTACTTGTATGGACAGTGTTATGCAAACAGAAAAAGGTAAATAGTTATCTAAACATGTACCTTAACACCTCTAATATACTTTGTGATCAGTTTAGGAGGGAATAATGACCACAATTACTTCTGAAACACTTCTGAAGCAGTGTCGTCAAATTACTAAAGCCATTAGATTCTAATATTTCTAGAAAAAATTGTCTTATTAAAATAGATTGATGAAAACAAGATGGGATTGGGAGGGAGACAAACCATAAGTGACTCTTAATCTCACA
>NW_019154151.1:3122257-3134003 GCF_002288905.1 Enhydra lutris kenyoni | reverse complement strand
ACCCAAAAAAAAAAAAAAAATAGATTGATGAGCTATATTGTGTCATTAGCCTGGATACCCCATTCTACATTTAATTTAAGCTATCCCAAAATAGGGGCACCTGGTTGGCTGAGTCAGTTAAGCGACTGCCTTTGGCTCAGGTCATGATTCCAGAGTCCTGGGATCAAGACTTGCATCAGGCTTCCTGCTTTATGGGGAGCTGCTTCTCCCTCTCATTCTCCCTGCTGCTCCCCCTGCTTGTGTGCTCTCCATACCACACAAAAGTGATGTATAAACAGTGATCTGAAGATGGTGGGGAAGAATGTTAATAATAAAATAGTATTCTGAGATAAAAACATATCAAAGTACTCTATAAATATTAGAAACTAAACATAAGATTTATTTGCTGTCTATTTTTGAGTATGCAAGAGCCTATATAGGGGGATGCAGTCTCTTCCTTAAACACTTGGAGCTGAGGATTTCATAGTACAGTTTATCTCTTGGAGGAAGAAGTAATATATATATACAAACTGGCTATTCACTAAGAAGCTAATGCACAAATTAGTGCTGAAGTGGTGTGTTATAGGTAGTATATCTGAACCCAGAGGCTGAATGTGGAACAGAAATGTTCTTTCTGTCACCATTCCCTTTATTATTTGATTTACCTCATTTTATTTTTCAAGATTTTATTTAAATACAAATTAGTTAACATATAGTGTATTATCAGTTTCAGGAATAGAATTTAGTGGGTTCCCCTTTCTCTGCATCCTTGCCAACATCTGTTCTTTCCTGAGTTGTTAAATTTAGCCATTATGACCATTGTGAGGTGGTATCTCATTGTGGTTTGAATTTGTATTTCCCTCACGATGAGTGATATTGAGCATTTTTTCATGTGTTTGTAAGCCATTTGTATGTTTTCTTTGGAGAAATGTCTATTCATCTCTTCTGCCCATTTCTTAACTGGGCTTTTTACTGTGTGTGATTGAGTTTGGTAAGTTCTTTATAGATTTTAGATACTAGCCCTTTATCCAATATGTCATTTGTAAATATCTTCTTCCATTCCACTAGTTGCCTTTGAGTTTTGTTGATGGTTTCCTTTGCTGTGCAGAAGCTGTTTATCTTGATGAAGTCCTAATAGTCCATTTTTGCTTCTGTTTCCCTTGCCTCTGGAGACCTGTCTAGTTAGAAGTTGCTACAGCTGAAGTCAAAGAAGTCATTGCCTGTGTTCTCCTCTAGGATTCTGGTGGATTTCTGTCTCACATTTAGGTTTTTCATCCACTTTGAATTTATTTATTTATTTATTTATTTGTTTATTTAAAGATTTTATTTATTTATTTGACAGAGATCACAAGTAGGCGGAGAGGCAGGCAGAGAGAGAGAGAGAGAGAGAGAGAGAGGAGGAAGTAGGCTCCCTGCTGAACAGGGAGCTCGATGCGGGGCTTGATCCCAGGACCCCAGGATCATGACCTGAACTGAAGGCAGAGGCTTTAACCCACTGAGCCACCCAAGTGCCCCTGAATTTATTTTTTTATTCCATTGAATTTATTTTATTTTTTATTCCATTTTTCCCAACACTGTTTTTTTTCATTTTTCAAAAATTTATTCCTTTACAGCAAAACTATTACACACATAAAGAAATCACCAGGCAAGTAATGAATTTGTTTTTAATTTGGTGTTTTTTTTCTTTTCCTTTCCTTTTTTAAATGATTCTTTTATTATGTTATGTTATGTCCAACAACATTTTTTTTTTGAAGATACTGTCTGTTTTCTACTGGATAACTTTTCCTGCTTTGTTGAAGATTAGTTGACCATATAGTTGAGGGTTCATTTCTGGGTTCTCTATTCTGTTCCACTGATCTATGTGTCGGTTTTATGCCAGTACCATACTGTCTTTTTTTTTTAAGATTTTATTTATTTATTTGACACAGAGAGAGATCACAAGTAGGCAGAGAGGAAGGCAGAGAGAGGGGGAAGCAGGCTCCCTGCTGAGCAGAGAGCCCGATGTGGGGCTTGATCCCAGGACTCTGAGATCATGACTTGAGCCAAAGGCAGAGGCTTAACTTACTTAGCCATCCAGGCTCCCCAAGTACCATACTACCTTGATGATTACAGCTTTGCAATATAGCTTGAAGTCTGGAATTGTGATGCTTCCAGTTTTTGTTTTCTTTTTCAATATTTCTTTGGTTATTTGGGGTCTTTTCTGGTTCCATACAAATTTTAGAATTGCTTGTTCTAGCTCTATGAAAAATGTTGGTGTTATTTTGATCAGGATTGTGTTGAATGTGTAGATTGCTTTGAGTAGTATAGACATTTTAGACATTTTAACAATATTTGTTCTTACAATCCATGAGCATGGAATGTTTTTCCATTTCTTTGTGTCTTTCTCAATTTCCTTCATAAGTGTTGTGTAGCTTTCAGAATACAGGTCCTTTATTTCTTTGGCTAGATTTATTCCCAGGTATTTTATGGTTTCTGGTGCAATTGTAAATGGGATCAATTCCTTGATTTCTCTTTCTGCAGCTTCATGATTGATGTATAGAAATGCAACAGACTTCTGTACATTAATTATATATCCTGTGAATTTGCTGAATTCCTCTATGAGTTCTAACAATTTTTTTGGTTGAGTCTTTTTCTACATAGATTATCATATTATCTGCAAAGAGTGAAAGTTTGACTTCTTCCTTGCTAATTTGGATGCTTTTAAAAAAAATATCTGATTGATGAAGCTAAGACTTCCTATACTGTTGAACAATGGTGGTAAGAGTGGACATCCCTGTCATGTTCCTGAATTTAGGGGAAAAGCTCTCAGTTTTTCCCCACTGAGGATGAAATTTGCTGTTGGCCTTTCACATATAGTCTTAATAATGCTGAGGTATGTTTCCTGTATCCCTGCTTTGCTGAGAGTTTTTATTCAAGAAAAGATTCTATATTTTGCCAAATGCTTTTTCTGTATCTATTGAGAAGATCATAGTTCTTATCCTTACTTTTATTAATGTGGTGTATCATGTTGATTTATTTGCAGATATTCAACCACCCCTGCAGCCCAGGAACCTACTGTTTGCTATTTAAAAAAAAGTGGTCAGGATTTGGGAAGATGTCAGCAGAGTAGGAGGTCCCTAATTTCACCTTGTTCTATAAATACAGACTCAGACCTATCAAATTATCCTAAATAATCCAGAAATTGACATGAAGACTGGCAGAATAAACTTCACAACTAAAGGCAGAGAGTAGACCACATAGAAGAAGGTAGGAAGTGGGAAGACACAGTTTAGGAGAGAAACTGATCAAGACTGCTATGGTGGGTAGGGGGTTGTGGTCATGGAGAAAGCTGAGAGACAGACTAAAACAGAGGAGTTTGTGAGGAAAACAAACTCCCATAACAACTAATTTGGAAAGCGAGAGGGGCCAAATTTTGTAACTTTTGGCAAACAGAAAGGTTAAAAGCCTAAAGTTTTAAAGCTCAACGGGCTTGGCTGGGATAGAGCCCAGAAGGCATTGTTCTGCTCTGAAGAGAAGGTAGGCAAAGAACCCATGGATATACAGCAAGGAAATAGCCATCTGAAGAAAACCTGCAGCACACAGTGGGAAGGATATTTGCTTACCTCAGAGCACATCCCAAGAGGCAACATTCATGGAGAGACTCCTTCAAGAAAAAAGGCACTAATGAGTTCTAGTACCATTTCCCTCCCCTACCCCACAGCATAAGCACAGAGCCACTGATAAGAATGAACACAACCCAGACACTTGCTACCTAACTTGCTTAAACCCAGCCCTTTCCCACTGTCCCCAGGTGGATCTGCCCTTCCCAGTCACGCCTTGCCTCAGTCCCCAGCATGGTGAACACCCTTGCCCAGAATAGCTCAAAATCTTTCCAACACCATGTTTCCTGATGTGGAAGTTTGCAGAGCCTCAGTTCTGGCACTGTAGTGACAGGTCTCATGTCATAAACAGACCAGAGGACACTTAGTTAAAGGAACCAGGGACCAAACACTCCCCCAAAAAGGCAAACAGAGGTTCTTCAGATGACTTGCCTGAAGGATAAAGTGGTCAGGACACAATAACTGAGCACATGCAACAAACTTTGGAGACACTCCTCGAAGTGCCAGGCCCTGGGGAACAGGGGACAAAGCACAGCAGGGCCCTATGGACCTCTTCTTCATACAACCATTACCCTTAAAAAAGAAAGATGCAGCTGACTTTCCTAACACACAGGAACAGGTACAGAGTCTTAGACAAAAATGACAAGACAGAGAAATTTAACTCAATTGAAAAAATAGGACAAGACCACAGCCAGAGATCTGAGTGAAACAGATATAAGTAACATGCCTGATAGAGAATGTAAAGCAAAGAACATAAAGTTACACACTGGACTTGAGAAGAGAGTGGGAGACATGAGTGAGACCTTTGATACAGAGATAAGGAATAACATAGCAAAGATAAATGGTACAATAAATCAATGAGAAACACACTTAATGGAATGAGCAGCAGTATGGAAGAAGCAGAGGGACAAATTAGTGAGAGTAATGGAAAGTAATCAACCTGAACAAAAGAGAAAAAAAGAATTGTGTAAAATGAGGATAGACTTAGGGAACTCAGTGACTCCATCAAATGTAATAACATTTGGTTTATTGGTATTGCGGAAGAAGAAGAGAGATAAAGGGAGAGCAGACATTTATTTGAATACATAATAGCTGAAAAATTCCCTAATCTGGGGAAGGAAATAGACATCCAGATCCAGGAAGCACAGAGCACTCTCATCAAAATCAACAAAAGTGGACCCACAACAAGATATATTGCAATTAAATTGGCAAAATATAGTGATAAATGAAAAAAAAATTAAAATCAGGAAGACAATAGAAGACAGTTAACTTACAAAGGAACACTCATACGGGTAACTGGAGATTTTTCAACAGAAACTTTGCAAGCCAGAAGGGAGTGGTATGATATAGTCTATGTGCTGAAAGGGAAAAATCTATAGCCAAGAATATTCTATCCAGCAAGGCATTCATTCAGAATAGAAGGAGAGATAGATTTTCCCAGATAAGCAAAACCTAAAGGAGTTTGTGACCACTAAACCAGCTCTGTGAGAAATATTAAAAGGGACTCTTTAATTGAAAATCAGCACTCAAAAGTGACAGTGTAAAGGTAGGAAACACAAAAGTAGTAAAAATGAATATTTTTATATTTTATATTTCTCTAAAAAATCAGTCAAGAAAATCATAAAATGAAAGGATGCAAAACATACAACATATACCTAAAATGTGGGGAGGAGAGGAGTAAAGAAACAACTTACTGTAGACTGATATATGCAGAAGATGTTACATACCAACATAATGGTAACGATATATCAAAAATAACTAATAAATATCAAAGAATAAAGAGAAAGAAATACCAGTATATCACAAAAGAAAATCAACAATCCATGAAAGAGAGAAAAATAAGGATCAGACAGAATCTTCAGAAACAACCACAAAACAATAATAAAATGACAATAAATACATATTGAATATAAATAGAATAAACACTCCAATAAAAGGATATAGGGTGACAGAATGGAGGAAACAACAAGACCCATTTGTATGCTGCCTACAAGAAACTCACATTAGACCTAAAGAGACCTACAGATTGAAAGTGAGGGGATCAATAAATATCTATCATGTAAATGAATGTCAAAAGAAAGCCAGAGTAGCAATACTTATATCAGACAAAAATGGACTTTAAAACAAAGACTATAGTGATGCCTGCATGGCTCAGTTGGTTGAGCATCTTCCTTCTGCTCAGGTAGTGATCCCAGGGTCCTGGAATCAAGTCCCACATTGGGCTCCTTGCTCAGAAGGAGACTGCTTTTCCCTCTGTCCACTGTTCCCCCCTTCTTCTTCTCTCTCTCTCTGACAAATACATAAATAAATAAATCTTAAGAAAAACAAAGACTATAATAAGAGAAAAAGAAAAGCACTATATAATAATAAAAGGGGCAATCCAATAAGAAGATACAATTGTAGGTATTTATGCACCCAACATAAATACATAGATACATAAAATAATACATAATATATAAACACAGAAAACAGCTAATAACAAACATAAAGGAACAAATTGATAATAATATAATAATAGCAGGAGACTTTAACACCACACTTAAATCAATGGATGGTCATTTAAGGGAAAAATCAATAAAGTAAAATTGGCTTTGAAAGACACCTTGGACCAGATGGATTTAGAGATATATTCAGACCATCCCACCCTAAAGCAGCAAAATACATACTCAAGTGCACATGGAACATTATCTAGGATAGGTCATATATATTAAGCTCAAAAATAAGCCTAAACAAATTCAAGAAGATTGAAGTCATTCCATGCAGCTTTTTTGACCATAATGCTATGAAACTAGAAGTCAACAACAAGAAGAAACCTGAAAAGACAACAGATAGGTGGAGGTTAAACAATGAGCTACCAGGGGCGCCTGGGTGGCTCAGTGGGTTAAAGCCTCTGCCCTCGGCTCAGGTCATGATCCCAGGGTCCTGGGATCGAGCCCCGCATCGGGCTCTCTGCTCAGCAAGGGGCCTGCTTCCCTTCCTCTCTCTCTGCCTGCCTCTCTGCCTGCTTGTAATCTCTGTCTGTCAAATAAATAAATAAAATCTTTAAAAACAAAACAAAACAAAAAAAAAACAATGAGCTACCAAACAATGAATGGGTCACCAAGGAAATAAAAAGATAAATAAAAAGGACCTGGAGACATACAAAAATGAAAAATCAACAATCCAAAATGTTTGGGATGCAGCAAAAGTGGTCCTAAGTGGGCAGTATATAGCAGTAGAGGCCTACCTCCAGAAGCAAGAAAAATCTCAAATAAGCAACTTATTAAAGCCAAAAGGAGCTGTCAGCCAAAAAGAGCTAGAGAAAGAACAACAAATAAAACCTAAAACTAGCAGAAGAAAGAAAGTAATGAAGATTAGAGCAGAAATAAATGACATAGAAACTAAAGAAACAATAGAACAGATCAATGAAAGCAGGAGCTTGTTCTTTGAAAGACTCAGTAAAACTGATAAGCCTCCTGCTAGACTTATAAAGAAAAAAAGAAGAAAGACTCAAATAAAATTACAAATGAGAGAAGAGAAATAACCAACACAACTGAAATGCAAATAATTATAAGAGAATATTATGAAAAATTACATACCGACAAACTAGGCAACCTGGAATAAATTGATTAATTCCTGGGAACATATAAACTACCAAAACTGAAAGAGGAATAAATAGAAATTTGAACAGACTGGTTACCAGCAAAGAAATTGAGTCAGTAATCAAAAAACACCCAACAAAGTCCAGCATCAGATTGCTTCACAGGTGAACTCTACCAAACATTTAAAAAGAGGTAATACTCATTCTCAAACTATTCCAAAAAGTGGAAAAGGAATGAAAACTTCCAAATTCATTCTATGAAGTCAGTATTACCCTGATACCAAAACCAGATAAAGATTCCACTGAAAAGGGAAAGTAAAGGCCAATACCTCTGATGGACATAGATGCAAAAATTCTCAACAAATTGCTAGCAAACCAGAACCAACAATATATATAAAAAATCATTCACTATGATCTGAGTGCCTGGGTGGCTCAGTTGGGTAAGCATCTGACCCTTGATTTTGGCTCAGCTTGTGATCTTGGGGTCCTGAGATCAAGCCCCTTATCAGACTCCACACTGATGGATATTCTGTCTCCCTCTCCTTCTGCCCTCCCCACTTTTGCACACTCTCCTTCTTTAAATAAACAGATAAATAAATACTAAATAAATAAATAAATACAGATAAATAAAATCATTCACCATGGTCAAGTAGGATCGATTTCTGTGTTGCAAAGTGGTTCAATATTCACAAATCAATCAATGTGCTACATCACATCAGTAGGAGAAAGTATAAGAACCATATGAACATTTCAATAGATCCAGAAAAAGCACTTGATAAAACACAGCATCCATTCATGATGAAACTCTCAACAAGGTAGATTTAGAAGGAACATACCTCAACATAATAAAGGCCTTATATGAAAAACCCAGAGAAACATCATACTCAAAGGGGAAAAACTGAGAGCTTTGACGCTCACCACTTTTATTCAATATAGTACTAGAAATCTTAGTCACAGCAATTAGACAACAAAAAGAAATAAAAGGCATCCAAATTGGCAAAGAAGTAAAACTCTTACTATTTGCAGATTACATGATCCTATATATAGGAAACATGAAAGACTCCACAACAAAACTGCTAGAGCTGATAAATGAATTCTGTAATGTTGCAGGATACAAAATCAATGCACAGAAATCTGTTGTATTTTTATACACCAATAATGAAGCAGCAGAAAGAGAAATTAAGAAAACAGTCCCATTTACTAGCACAACAAAAATAATAAAATACTTAGGAATAAACCTAACCAAGAAGATGAAAGACAATACTCTTAAAACTCTAAAACACTGATGAAAGAAATTGAAGAGGACACAGAGAAATAGAAAGACATTCCATATCATGGATTGGAAGAACAAATATTGTTTATCTACACATTTAATGTAATTCCTATCAAAACACCGGTGAGACAAACCACGAGAGACTGTGGACTCTGAGGAAATAACTGAGGGTTTTGGAGGGGAGGAGGATGGGAGGTTGGGTGAGCCTGGTGGTGGGTATTCTGGAGGGCATGTATTGCATGGAGCACTGGGTGTGGTGCATAATGAACTCTGGAACACTGAAAAGAAATTTAAAAAATAAATAAAAACTTAAAAAATATAATGGAAAAAACGAAAACAAAAGCAACACCAACAGTACTTTTCATAGAGCTATAACAAACAACTCTAAAATTTGTATGGAACCACAGAAGACCCCAAAGAGTCAAAACAATCTTGAAAAAGAAAAACAGAGGTTGAGGTGTCACAATTCTGGACTTCAAGTTATATTATAAAGCTGTAATAATCTAAACAGTATGGTCAGAAACAAACACCCACTCAAAATTCAGTTAATTTTGTCAATAAAGGCAATTCTATTTTATAACATAGTATTAAAAAGTGGAAATAGAAATTATATATTAATGACATGTACGCTTATAGGGTTTTGTTTAGATTTCCTTCCTCCTATTTTTAGGACAAGTAAATGTATCCATAAGTTTTCTATTGTAAAAATAGCTGAAAGCAAATTGTAAGCTTCAAAATTGCACTGGTTTTGATTGACTAAAAGGACATGTAATAAGGTTTGTTTGTAGAAGCCATAAACTGAGTAATTAAACATATAATTACCAAGATATTAAGTCATCTATTTCATGCCCCTATTGATCAACAATCTTAATTCTCTACTGTATGTTTATTGGACATTCCTTTTGAAAACATTTTCAGTCAGAAAATGAACAAAAATGCTTAAATTCGGATACGGATACCAGGTCAGTGTGGGTTTAACAAACAACAAAAACACTGTCCTTTCTATAATTCTGCAAATGAAATTTGTGCTACCTTTGGTTAGACTATTAGTGGAGAAGAAAATATGTGAAAGCTCAGATTTGGGACACTCCAGCCATTCCTGTGACCTGATTAATCTTTTTCTTATGCAGTACTCATTTAAATAATTCACTCACACTAATTTTAGTTCTCTAAATTGCCTGTACTTTGTGTGCAGAAACTGATTATGATTGTCATATCCATAAGGTAAGATGGAACTAAGAAACTTCTACTTGAATCTCAAAATTAGTAGGCACAAATTAATTAATTTGAAATCTGCTCATCTCAAAGTAGCTCCAGTGTTAGAATATACAGGAATTTATAATATTGTATGTTTGATGAAAGAATCCACTGGTGACCACTTTAAGGATTGAAATAACTGAGAAGGGCAGAAAGTCCATTCTGTATTATAGAAGGTTTGGGATAACATTAGAGGCAGAGATTATCGAACTGATCATTCAAGAATGTAAAAAAAGATTTTTGAGCCAAAATCCTGCAAAATATTACAGTCAGCAGTGGTTCAGTGATTTTTTTAAGGATTTTATTTATTTATTTGAGATAGAGAGAGACCATGAGAGAGGAAAGGTCAGAGGGAGAAGCAGACTCCCCGCCAAGCAGGAAGCCTGATGTGGGACTCAATCCTGGGACTCCAGGATCATGACTTGAGGTGAAGGTAGTTGCTTAACGAACTGAGTCACCCAGGTGCCCCCAGTGATTTCTTAAGCAAAAACAATGAATGTATATTTAGAATCCACAATCATGTGTTGAATTATGTTAAGAATTATTAAGAAAATCAGCTATCCAATATTACTATTTTAAAATTCTATTTTGCTTTGTGAAATCCTAACTTTGTGGAACATTTCTCAAATGAAGTACTGTTTTTAATCTATTTGGGCTGTTATAACAAAACATCACAGACTGAGTACTTTATAAACAATTGAAATTTATTTCTTATAGTTCTTGGAAGTTCAAGATCAGGGTGCCAACATGGTTGAGTGAGGTCCCTCTTCTACAGACTTTTTATATGCTCACTCTGTGGAAGGGGGGAGATCTCTCTAGGGCCTCTATTATAGGAACAATAATTCCACTCATGAGGGCTAAGTCCTCAGGACTTAAGCACCTCCCAGGGGTCTCATGTACTAATACTATTACCTTGGGAATTAGGATTTCAGCATATGAATTTTGGGGGATACATAAATATTTAGGCCATAGCTGTTTTGTTTCCAGTCTTTCTGAGAGCTGGTAGCTTTTGAAAGTGGGAAAACAGATATACCAGGATGATGAGCAATGAAAAATTTGATCCTTAGTTTACTGTTTCTACAATGTACTGCCAAATCTGGACATTTAGTTAATGTGAGGAAGTCATGCTCCCACCTGGGTAGAGCAATTCATATCTGGTGATAAAGAGGCCACCTGAACACTGCTTTTTCATTTTTTTAAGGGAGGTCTTTATATGCTGAAGCCAACTTAGGAAAAAAAATATTCACAGTCAATTATATGTATTTCATCATAGAAATTATTTTGAGTGCATAAATATGTGAAGTAAAGAAATATGGCATTTAAATAGATGATCTAGGTAAAAACCAAGGTTATTAGCAGAGCTTGGGGTAGGATGGTATTTTTTTTTCACAGTTAGAAGGAATTATTCAGATTGGATGCTTGTACTGTTTAACTCTTACTTTTTAATTGCTTTCAAATGTTTTGAATTTTGTCCTTTAAATATGTGTCTCTCAACAAAGATGCCAGAAGTTTTTAGTGGTAGGTAACATAATTGTTATGGATTGAATGTTTGTCCCCCCCACCATCTTCCATTCATATGTAGAAGCCCTACCCTCCAAAGTGGTACTATTTGGAGATGGAGCCTTTGGGAGAGGATTAGGATTAGATGAGGTCATGAGAGTGAGGCCCTCATGATGAAATTAGTGCCCTTTTAAGGAGAAATACTGGAGAGCTTGCTTTTTCTCTCTAGGGAAACACAAAGAAAAGGTCATGTGAGCACACAGAGAAATGGTGGTTACTTGCAAACCAAGAGAAGATGTCTCAGAATGAAACCTACCTTGCCATCACATTGATCTTGGACTTTACAGCCTCCAGAACTATGAGAAATAATTTTTTTTAATTTTATTTTTTATAAACATATATTTTTATCCCTAGGGGTACAGGTCTGTGAATCGCCAGGTTTACACACTTAACAGCACTCACCATAGCACATACCCTCCCCAATGTCCATAATCCCCCCCCCCCCAACCCCCCTCCCCCCATTAACCCTCAGTTTGTTTTGTGAGATTAAGAGTCACT
>NW_019154151.1:3041819-3112257 GCF_002288905.1 Enhydra lutris kenyoni | reverse complement strand
TTTCGAAAGTGGTTGATTTTCTGTTTCTAGAGTTGCTGTTCTTCTTCTCTTCGATCTCCTGTTGGATTTGTAGGTGTTTGCAATCTTTAGATAAGCTATCTAGCTGAGCTCCCACTACCTGAAGTAGTCTCAGCCTGCTACTTCTCCGCCATCTTGACTCCTCTTGAGAAATAAATTTTTGTTTAAGCCATCTAGGCTATGGTATTTTGCTATAGCAAAAATACCTGAGCTGGCTAAAATAATAATAGTTTTAAATACTTGTTTTTTTGAATGATTGAGCTAATGATATAATATAAAGGCTTTCACTGGTTTTGCTAATTCTCCTTCTACAATGATACTGTCTTGTAGTGTTTCAGGAAATAGCTATCCTTGTATGGTTTCCAAACAATTAAATATACCTTATAACAAAATTTGCTTTATAGAGAAATAACTTTATAGTATGAAGCCAGAGTATTTGAAATATTTACATTAAATAGAAATATTTGCATTCAAGCAGGAGGTACTTCCTCTCAATCTGTATTTTCCTTACAGTCAAAGTAAGCAATTTAGAATTCTTTAATAACCACGCCATAATCATAGACTTAAAGAAGGGATCATAATGGTAAAGTTGTCCAGCCCTTCCATTTTACTTCTCCAAGGAAATAAGGATGAGTGAAAAAATAACTATAACTTCATTATCAAATGACATTTAAAAAAATGGTGATGCAAGTAGACCATTAAAAAATGACGGAAAGATAGGGGCACCTGGGTGACTCAGTTGGTTAAACATCTGACTCTTGGTTATGATCTCAGGGTTGTGAAATCCAGCCCCAGATCTGGCTCCATGCTCAGTGGGGAATATGATTGAGATTCTCTCTCCCTTTCCCAATCTTTCTGCCCCTCCCCCTGTTCACACACTCTTTCTCTCAAATAAACAAAAATTTTTTAAAAAAGATTCTCACTCTCCCTCTCCATCTGCCATTCCCTTCTCCCTCTCAAAAACACACATGCACACACAAAAGGAAAGGTATAGAAAGACAAAAAGTTTATAGAGACCACTAAAAATGTTTAGGTTTTATATTTATATTCTTAAGGAAAAAATTAATTCAACTTTGGACCCACCTATATTTGGAGCTTCAGAAAACATGTTTGGCCTCACATTATTTTTGAAATGAAAGCTACTGTCTTCACTTTTGAACCTACTAAGGGTACCATAATGCATAAATAACTTTGATAATTGATGGAGCTAGTTTTTTGGGGGTATATTCCTTTAATAAAAGGAAATATGTTTAGTAAGTAGGTAAATTTGTAAAATGTGTAAGAACTACATTCTCCCTTTACTAAGCAGAAGCCATCTGCCACATATATATCCTTTGAGAATTATTTTGATATGAGTTATGGGAAACAAGAAAATCTTATAGAGTAGAGGATATAACTTTGTAGTAAATCTATAGTTGTCTTATAGCTGTTCATTAAAGCTGTTTCAATTCAAGAATGAATTTAGGATGTAGTTTCTGAAAAAAAATCCCAAATTACCATCAAAATGTAATTGGGTCTTTAGAATATGCTACCCTTTATTTACACTATCAAGGAAATGACATTCTGTGATCCCTATTTAATTTTCCAACCACTTTAATACAATGTGTTGAGAAAGCATTAAGAATTATTATTATTATCATCATTAATTGTGCTAAAAGGAAACGGAGGGAGACATAAATGACCTGCTGTCAGGGATTACCCACTCTGGAGTATGTAGTGTATTGGTTCTACTCTTAGCAGTAGGCAAGATTATAATCAATAGAAATTGCCCATATGGGGTTTAAAAGATATTTCATTAAGTTAACCAGGAAGATATGAAAAATTTGAAGATTACTAGAAACCATTACTCTGAGAATATTCTGCAGATTTCTTTGACTTCAATGTCTAAATCAGAAGATATAGCAGTTTTTCTACATGCTCAGCAAAAACTGTTAACTGGCTTTTGTATGTGTGTGGTTTAAATAAACATTCACTGAATGTTTCTCATATTCTACTGAGTAAATATTAGCTAATACTTTTCTATTTTTGCTAGTAGTCATCACCAAAAAGTTTGTTTGTCTTTTAAAAAATTTTCCCACATGTTCATGATTCAGTTAAACATTCTCTACCCTCTAGGAAATTATAGATTAAAATAGTATCAATACTTTACTGCTTTATGTCTCAGAAAACTTTTTTGACTGAAGTTCCCAAAAGGCCTCAACTTGACTTTTACATAAATAAATGTGGGCAATGGATATCAGGGTTTGGAAATGATAAAAAGTTCCTTTCCAGAAAATAGGGATATCTTTAAGATCCCATAAAGACCTTGTTTACTGCTATCATTTAAGAACAGGACAACATATCAATTTAGCATATTAGTAAACCTTCACACAGAAAGGTTGGAAAGACATGTTTGAGCATCAAAGGAAAACCCGGAATAAACACCTAAATCAGTAATTCTCAGATGTTCAAGATGATGAAATAATCTGAAGGTTTAGTATAAGGAGACATTCCAAATTTTCTCAATCCCAGAAAATAAGAACATTTTGGAATATCTGGGTGGTGGAACCTGGGATCAGTGTTTGTACTTAATACTCTGGGTGATTTGGATATACATGGTTCACTTCCAGTGCTTTGTATAATACTACTCTAAACTATATGTCCTTAGCTTCCACTTTCTTGGTGTGACAGCAAGTTCCTTTCCTTGTTAGAATTTAGAAATTTGGAGAACAAAATAGATTAGATATACAAAACTTCATATCTTTAAATACATTATTTCACACGAGCTTTTTTTTAAACTTTTTTTTCTTTTTTAAATTTAATTCAATTTCTTTTCAGTGTAACAGAATTCATTGTTTATGCACCACACCCAGTGCTCCATGCAATACGTGCCCTCCATAATACCCACCACCTGGCTCCTCCAACCTCCCACCCCCCACCCCTTCAAAACCCTCAGGTTGTTTTTCAGAGTCCATAGTCTCTCATGGTTCATCTCCCACTCCAATTTCCCTCAATTCCCTTCTCCTCTCCATCTCCCCATGTCCTCCGTGTTATTTCTTATGCTCCACAAATAAGTGAAACCATATGATAACTGACTCTCTTTGCTTGACTTATTTCACTCAACATAATCTCCTCCAGTCCCGTCCATGTTGCTACAAAAGTTGGGTATTCATACTTTCTAATGGAGGCATAATACTCCATAGTGTATATGGATCACATCTTCCTTATCCATTCATACATTGAAGGGCATCTTGGTTCTTTCCACGGTTTGGCGACCGTGGCCATTGCTGCTATGAATATTGGAGTACTGATGGCCCTTCTTTTCACTACATCTGTATCTTTGGGGTAAATACCCAGTAGTGCAATTGCAGGGTCATAGGGAAGCTCTATTTTTAATTTCTTGAGGAATCTCCACACTGTTCTCCAAAGTGGCTGCACTAACTTACATTCCCACCAACAGTGTAAGAGGGTTCCCCTTTCTCCACATCCCCTCCAACACACATTGTTTCCTGTCTTGCTAATTTTGGCCATTCTAAGTGGTGTAAGGTGGTATCTCAATGTGGTTTTAATTTGAATCTCCCTGATGGCTAGTGATGATGAACATTTTTTCATGTGTCTGATAGCCATTTGTATGTCTTCATTGGAGAAGTGTCTGTTCATGTCTTCTGCCCATTTTTTGATATGATTATCTGTTTTGTGTGTGTTGAGTTTGAGAAATTCTTTATAGATCCTGGATATCAACCTTTTGTCTGTACTGTCATTTGCAAATATCTTCTCCCATTCCATGGGTTGCCTCTTTGTTTTGTTGAATGTTTCCTTTGCTGTGCAGAAGCTTTTGATCTTGATGAAGTCCCAAATGTTCATTTTCGCTTTTGTTTCCTTTGCCTTTGGAGACATATCTTGAAAGAAGTTGCTGTGGCTGATATCAAAGAGGTTACTGCCTATGTTCTCCTCTAGGATTCTGATGGATTCCTGTCTCACATTGAGGTCTTTTATCCATTTCGAGTTTACCTTTGTGTACAATGTAAGAGAATGCTTGAGTTTCATTCTTCTACACATAGCTGTCCAATTTTCCCAGCACCATTTATTGAAGAGACTGTCTTTTTCCCACTGGATATTTTGTCCTGCTTTGTCGAAGACTATTTGACCATAGAGTTGAGGGTTCATATCTGGGTTCTCTAGTCTGTTCCACTGGTCTATGTGTCTGTTTTTATGCCAGTACCATGCTGTCTTGGTGATCACAGCTTTGTAGTAAAGCTTGAAATCAGGCAACGTGATGCTGCCAGGTTTGTTTTTCTTTTTCAGCATTTCCTTAGCAATTCGGGGTCTCTTCTGATTCCATACAAATTTTAGGATTATTTGCTCCAGCTCTTTGAAAAATACCGGTGGAGTTTTAATCAGAATGGCATTGAAAGTATAGATTGCTCTAGGCAGTATAGACATTTTAACAATGTTTATTCTTCCGATCCAAGAGCATGGAACAGTCTTCCATCTTTTTGTATCTTCTTTGATTTCTTTCATGAGTGTTCTATAGTTCCTTGAGTACAGATCCTTTACCTCTTTGGTTAGGTTTATTCGCAGGTATCTTACGGTTCTTGGTGCTATAGTAAAGGGAATCGATTCTCTAATTTCCCTTTCTGTGTTTTCATTGTTAGTGTATAAGAAAGCAACTGATTTCTGTACATTGACTTTGTATCCTGCCACAATACTGAATTGCTGTATGAGTTCTAGTAGTTTGAGGGTGGAGTCTTTTGGGTTTTCCATATAAAGTATCATGTCATCTGTGAAGAGAGAGAGTTTGACTTCTTCATTGCCAATTTGGAAAGCTTTTCTCTTTGTTTTCTGATTGCTGTTGCTAGGATTTCTAGTACTATGTTGAACAAGAGTGGTGAGAGTGGGCATCCTTATCATGTTACTGATCTCAACAGGAAGGCTGTGAGCTTTTTCTCATTGGGGATGATATTTGCTGTGGGTTTTCCATAGATAGATTTTATGAAGATGAGGAATGTTCCCTCTATCCCTATACTTTGAAGTGTTTTAATCAGGAACGGATGCTGGATTTTGTCAAATGCTTTTTCTGCATCAATTGAGAGGACCATGTGGTTCTTCTCTCTTCTCTTATTGATTTGTTCTAGCACATTGATTTGCGAATGTTGAGCCATCTTTGCAACCCAGGGTTGAATCCCACTTGGTCATGTTGGATAATCTTTTTAATGTGCTGCTGGATCCTATTTGATAGGATCTTGTTGAGAATCTTAGTATCCATATTCATCAGGGATATTGGTCTGAAATTCTCCTTTATGTTGGGGTCTTTGCCTGGTTTGGAGATCAGGGTAATGCTGTCTTCATAAAAAGAGTCTGGAAGTTTTCCTTCTCCTTCAATTTTTTGAAACAGCTTCAGGAGAATAGGTGTTATTTCTTCTTTGAAAATTTCGTAGAATTCCTCAGGGAATCCGTTAGATCCTGGGCTCTTGTTTTTTGGGAGGTTTTTGATCACTGCCTCAATCTCATTACTAGATATCAGTCTATTCAGGTTGTCAATTTCTTCCTCGTTCAATTTGGGGAGTTTATAGTTTTCCACAAATGCATCCATTTCATCTAGGTTGCTTAGATTATTGGCATATAACTGTTGATAATAACTTCTGATGATTGGTACTACTTCCTTGGTGTTAGTTATGATCTCTCCCTTTTGATTCATAATTTTATTAATTTGAGCTTTCTCTCTTTTCTTTTGGATTAGTGTGGCCAATGGTTTATTGATCTTATTCATTCTTTCAAAAAACTAGCTTCTGGTTTCATTGATGCATTCCACTGTATCTCTACTTTCCATCTCACCGATCTCTGCTCTAATCTTGATTATTTGCCTTCTTGTTTGTGGATTTGGTTTAATTAGTTGTTGGTTCTCCAGTTCCTTAAGGTGGAGAGAAATCTGGTGTATTCTGTATTTTTCAATTTTTTTGAGGGAAGCTTGAATGGCTATGTATTACCCCCTCAGGACAGACTTTGCTGTATCCGATAGGATTTGGACTGAAATGTCCTCATTCTCATTGGTTTCCATGAATTGTTTGAGTTCTTCTTTGATCTCCTGGTTGATCCGAGTATTCTTAAGCAAGGTGGTCTTTAGCTTCCATATATTTGAGTTCCTTCCAAACTTTTCCTTGTGGTTGAGCTCCAGTTTTAAAGCATTGTGATCTGAGAATATGCAGGGAATAATCTCAGTCCTTTGGTATCATTTGAGCCCTGATTTGTGACTCAGCATGTGGTAGATTCTGGAGAAGGTTCCATGTGCTCTCAAGAAGAATGAGTATTCTGTTGTTTTAAGGTGGAATGTTCTGTATATATCTATGAGGTCCATCTGGTCCAATGTGTCATTCAATGCTCTTGTTTCTTTATTGATTTTCTGCTTGGATGATCTCTAACAAGCTTTTGAGTTTGATGGATTTCAATATTCTATTAATATTATTTACTTTGTAACATACCAGTGAATCTATTCTTCCATAAAATTTCTCTGTATGGAGGTATTTATGTTTGTCTTCTCTCTCCAAATGGCCTTGACATCAGTTTGGACTTAATATCTTTCTGATCAGCCACAATTTTAATGTATTTCCATATTAAAGGATTTTGTATGTTATGTACAAAAAGTAGCTTTTCTACTATGCAGAGAAAGATATTATAGGTAAATAAGGCAGTATTTGCAGTGTGACAGTCAAAAATAACTCAAAAGGTGGGTATTGCATTAAGTGTTGAGCTGCTGGTTATAGATTATAGGAGTCTAATACTTCAACCTGGAGTTGATGCAAAATATTTTAGAATTAAAAAAAAATCTCAATGTATCCAATTTTGGAAAAAAAGGAATATATCATAGCTAGAAGTGATTGCATTGGCAAGGGGAATTTTATTTTTAAAACCTTAAAAACTTTTTGAATGCTGCTGTTATTTACTGTATTACAAACAGTTTTTCTTATGAAAACCTTTCTGGTATAGTAAAATCCTGATCCAATCAAAAATGTTCTTTGGGCACTTGGGTGGCTCAGTGTGTTAAACACTCAATCTTCATTTTGGTTCAGGTCATGATCTCAGGGTCATGAGATTAAGCCCTGTGTTGGGCTCCATGTCGAGCAGAGTCTGCTTGCAGAATCTCTCTCTCTCTGCCCTCCCTCCTATCTCTAATATAAATAAATAAATAAATAAATAAATAAATAAATAAATAAATATTTAAAGAATATTCTTTTGGTTTCTGGATGATGACATAATTATACTAAGTGGTCAAGAGATTGTTCTTGATTCCGAGTAAAATTACTTTCTTTAGTTACCATAGAATTGACATACTTCATTGTTCATTATTCACCATTATTTTCCTTCCTCTGATTTATGGTCTGAATTCAGAAAAGCCCCCTTTCAGACTACAGCACATCCTTAGGCATCTTGACAATGCCAATGTTATTTTGTATTGTTTTATTTGTTTTTAATAGCTTTTTAAAAGATTTATTTATTTTAGAGTGAGAGAGAGTAGGGGATGTACAGAGGGAGGGGTAGAGAGAATCTCAAGCAGACTCCCTGCTGAGTGCAGAGCCTGACACCGAGCTTGATCTGACAACACTGAGATCATGACCTGAGATGAAACCAAGAGTTGGAGGCTTCACCAACTATACTACCCAGGTGCCCCTGTTGACATTGTTCATTTTTATTTTTTTTTCTCACCTAATTGAGGCTTGGTCAGTTTATGGTGGTTGTTCTAAATAGTCTTCAGAGGCTGAGTCACTTCTCTAATCCCTATTGTTGTTATTTTGTTTGTTTTTTGTTTATGGCTGGAGAGGTCTTTCTAAAACAAGCACACAACTCACCAAACACAAAAACAATCAATCAAACCTACTGGTTTTCCTTAAGAACCTCAATGTGTAATTTATTCACTAAGAAACTTTGTCTTGTGTTTCTCCCTCTCTTTCTTTATCTCTTCCTCTCCATTACATCTATAAGAAAAACTGAAACAGTTTTGTGCTTTAATAAGGCAAGGCTGAGGGCAGAGTTCTGACTCTGGGAAATGTTTATTCTGAAAAAACACAGGGGAAGTTTGTTTGGTATAAGTCATCTAGAATATGTTAAAAGCCATTTTGGGGGAGAAAAAAAGATGTCTTAAGTATTGATGCCTGTCCAGACTAAATTTCATGTTTAAAAAACAAATGAGCATGGCTGCTGCAACCTCTTAATTAATCAGTAAATATTTACTAGTCAACTAATATTTTGATAGTCATCTTGCCTTCTAATGATATGCATAAAGTTCATAAAAATAATAGATTTTTGTTATTTGACAAACAAATGGTTACTCTTGTCAAACAGCCATTTTAAGCCTTCCCTAGTAACTTGAAAGAATAATGCTAAGGAAAAATCAAACTACACTTATTCATGCCAAAGCTGATCATCTCTCTGTGTTGTGGGAAGCACAGACGGAAGGGAAGGCAAGTAATATTCTGACCCTGTTTGTCTATTTGACCCTATCTTTTCTTCTAAATTTCTATTCATGTATGCCAGAAATTATGATCTCAGTGTTTCTAATTCCCTGTTCCTGTGTCTGTCTAGCAGTCCAGGGCTACCATCATACCCCCTCCTCCTCAACTGGTCATTGTTCCACTTGAAACAAGGAAAGAAAAATCTAGTTGGACTGCTTTCATGTTATTTTTGTAACTTCTTTGACTAAAACTATTAGAAGTCTCTTTTTATTCACTTGTTAGTCTTCACCCACTATTTATACAGAGTATACTTTCTGTAAGATCAGCAATATGATAGGTGTAAAGTGGTAGTAGTGGGGAGTTAAAGGGGGTAGCATGTAGTGCTGACAGAGAAAAGACAAGGAATAAGACATCTTAAAGAAGCAGTCTTAAAATCTAGCTGGGGGAAAATGACATATGTCAAATACATTGAAGCAATTAAGAAGCAACAGGAAGAAATAATACAATGTGAACAGTTTATATAAATGGTGACAGGGATGGGAGAGCCCACATTAATTAATTCAGTTCATCATTTGAGTAGAATCTGTGCTAGCATCTGGAGACAGACATAGATAGAGATAACTTTATTATTAGGTATGCTGTGCTTAGTTTTTAATATCTACAAAGTACCATGGGGGAAGTTGTGAAGGGAATATTTAACTGAGTGAGCGGGTATGGGTTCTGCACCCAAATACAATGTCAGGAGGATGGGTTAGCTTTATATTCCACAGGTTAAGGGTTAAGTCCCATAATATTGCCCTGCTCCCTTTCACATACCAATCACAAACCCAGGTTATCACCTGTTCTTTTAACTAATGGGCTGTAGGTGGGAAGTTCTAACAAACCAGTCTTTGGGTTTGATTAACTTGCTAGAGCAGCACACAGAGCTCAGAGAAATATTTTACTTACTAGATTACCAGTTTATTATAAAAGGATGTAACTCAGGAAGAGCCAGGTGGAAGAGATGCATAGGGCAAGGTTTGGGCAAAGTACAGGGAGATCCACACCTTCTCTGAGCCCACCACTGTCCCCAAACCTCCATGTATTCATGAACCTGGAAGGTCTCTGAAATCCCTCCTTCTGGGTTTTTCTGGAAGCTTAGTTACATAAGCATGATTGATTAAATTATTGGCCATTAGTAACTGATCCATCCTCCAGCTCCTCTCCCTTCCCCAGAAATCAGGAGGTGGGACTGAAGTTCCAAACCTCTATTTATGGTTGCATTTCCTGACAACCAGCCCTTATCTTTAGGTGCTTTCCAAAAGTCACCTTCTGTAACATAAACCCAATTATAGAGGAAAGGAGCCTATTAAGAATAATAAGACACCCATTTCACCTTTATGACTCTGAGGAGATCTCAGGAACTGAGGACAAGGGATTGAATATGATAATGAAAGATACCCCCATTGTTCTTATCAGTCAGAAAATTCTAAGGGTTTGGGGAGCTGTAAGCCAGGAAACAAGGATTGGACCTGTGAGTGACTAAGGCATGGCGACCCATCAGGAGGTTATTGTAATTATCCATGAGAATTAAAATTACAGGCTGGAGTACAGTAGTGGAAAGGATAAGGAAGAAAGTGTCATGTTAATAAGTTTAATTAATGCATACCAAATATTTAAATCAAGTAGGAAATGCTTAATGGCTTATATTCAAATGACTAATAAAGTTTAAAATTCCTAAGTGCAGAGAGTCAAAACTCAGATCCATAATAAGACTGAAAATAAAATTGTGAATGGTTTGGTTTCTCTCCTTTAATTCCTAGCTAATTAATTACTTTTCTGTATTATCATTTCCTATCCCATAAAACCATGATTTTTTTAAGGTACCTTGTGAGATGTGGTCAAAATACATCAACAGAGACTTCAAATGAAATGGTTGTACATTAATTGCACCCTTTGTCAACTCTGTACCGTAACTAAATTGTTCCTTTGCTATATTTGAACTTAAGGTAATTCTCTTGCATTCATGAATAAAAATAAAGATAGACCTTCCATTTGTTGCTTCATGTTTTAGGTGAAGCTTGTTGCCTTGGAGGTGGAAATAAGTTGCTAAGTGTATTAGTAATTTTCTTGTGAAATTATATGAGCTATCATATAAATCATTATCCTTGGAGTATGAAAGGTCAGATTTTAGTTACTCATTTCTCTTTTCTGGTGTTGATCACTTATGATAAACCTAGAGAGACTGAACTTCAAAGGACTAGTCTAATATTTATGAAGTTTAGTGCACAATTACATAGGTGACAAGACATTAGTCATAAAGGTTAAGGTTTATGAATATTGAAACTTTAAAGAGCTCTTTGAAAAGTGTGAATTTTTGTCAGTCATTTCCTTAGAGATGAGTGAAAAGAAGCCATAATTTAAAATACAAAATCATCAGAAAAAGACATATAGGATTCAGAAGAATCCTGGTTAGTTTGTCTTTGCAATTGTTTTTATTTTTATTTTTTTGAGTCTCAGGTTTTTGGAAAAACAATTGGGGAGTGGAATGGGAGGGGGACAAAACAGTGGATTTCTTGTCTAGGTATTTTATAAAATATCCAGAAGACATTAATTGCAAAGGTAATAAGGTGAATATATAAGTTCTGACTCAATTACTGTCAGAAATCAGAAATTTTTAATGGAAATCATGTAACTCTAATCAAATGAAACACTGCCTATGGATAATATTTTAAACAAATAATAACATATGTCCCTTTAATGTGTTTTTGTCACCTAAATGTGCAATTCACAATTGTTATCATCAAGTACTACTATATTCTCCAAAGTCACATTGGAACTTATACCTCTCTGAATCAGTCACCACTAATAATTTCATTGAACTTAGGTATTGTACATTTTAATGTCCCTGCCATTGGTACTTCCTTTTTTTTCTCTTTTTTTTTCTTTTTCTTTTTGTTTGTTTGCTTTTACTTTTTTTCCCTTTTTTTAAAAAATTTCTTTTCAGTGTAACAGTATTCATTGTTTTTGTACCACACCCAGTGCTCCATGCAATACCTGCCTTCCCTAATACCCACCACCTGGTTCCCCCAACCTCCCACCCCTGCCCCTTCAAAACCCTCAGGTTGTTTTTAAGAGTCCATGGTTTCTCATGGTTCACCTCCCCTTCCAATTTCCCTCAACTCCCTTCTCCTCTCCATCTCCCCATGTCCTCCACGGTATTTGTTATGCTCCACAAATAAGTGAAACCATATGATAATTGACTCTCTCTGCTTGATTTATTTCACTCAGAATAATCTCCTCCAGTCCCATCCATGTTGCTATAAAAGTTGGGTATTCATCCTTTCTGATGGAGGCATAATATTCCATAGTGTATATGGACTACATCTTCTTTATCCATTCGTCCGTTGAAGGGCATCTTGGTTCTTTCCACAGTTTGGCGACCGTGGCCATTGCTGCTATGAATATTGGGGTACTGATGGCCCTTCTTTTCACTACATCTGTATCTTTGGGGTAAATACCCAGTAGTGCAATTGCAGGGTCATAGGGAGGCTCTATTTTTAATTTCTTGAGGAATCTCCACACTGTTCTCCAAAGTGGCTGCACCAACTTGCGTTCCCACCAACAGTGTAAGAGGGTTCCCCATTCTCCACATCCTCTCCAACACACGTTGTTTCCTGTCTTGCTAATTTTGGTCATTCTAAGTGGTGTAAGGTGGTATCTCAATGTGGTTTTAATTTGAATCTCCCTGATGGCTAGTGATGATGAACATTTTTTCATGTGTCTGATAGCCATTTGTATGTCTTCATTGGAGAATTGTCTGTTCATATCTTCTGCCCATTTTTTAATATGATTATCTGTTTTGTGTGTGTTGAGTTTGAGAAGTTCTTTATAGATCCTGGATATCAGCCTTTTGTCTGTACTGTCATTTGCAAAAATCTTCTCCCATTCCGTGGGTTGCCTCTTTGTTTTGTTGACTGTTTCCTTTGCTGTGCAGAAGCTTTTGATCTTGAGGAAGTCCCAAAAGTTCATTTTCGCTTTTGTTTCCTTTGCCTTTGGAGACATATCTTCAAAGAAGTTGCTGTGGCTGATACCTTTCAAGATATGGTATTTCCTTTTTATCTCTCTTTGGTTATCTACTTCATGGTTTGGGAATAGAAGCTGTTAGGTTTTGCTATATTCATGTACACGATTAAGGTGGAAAAGTTATAAGAAGCAAATGGTGAATACCTTAACTCTCTTGGCTGAGACCATTTTATGGAAGGTAGGAAGATTGAATATGAAAGACAATTTGGGGTTCTTTTTGTTCTTTTATGTTTGCTTCTATCTACTCTGTTCTAATATGTGGCACTCAAGGCTGCCTCAAGGGTGCCAAATATTCAGGAAAGATGAATTGTTAATACCTAAGCTTCTGGGAAAGTTGTTAGGTAAGTAAAATGTCAACAGCATTTTTTTTTTTTTTACTTTTAAGGGAAATAATTAGCTCTGGGGACCTCTTCATTAACATTTTCCGAAGTATATTCCTTTCACATTCAAATCTGTCCTCAAGCAAACCATAAGAGACACTTGATTACAGAGAACAAACTGAGGGTTAATGGGGGGAGGGTGAGCAGGGAATGGGTTAAATGGGTGATGGGTATTAAGGAGGGCACTTGTGATTGACACTAGGTTTTGTATGTAAGTGATGAATCACTAAACTCCTGAAACCAATATCACACTACCTGTTAATTAACTATATTTATTTATTTATTTTAATAAAAACAATTTTCATCTAAAGTTAAATCAGTTCCGTATACCATATTATTCATTACCTGGGTAGAATTTAGTGATTCATCAGTTCTATATAACACTCAATGCTTGTTCCATCAAGTGCCCTCCTTAATGCCCATCACCTACTTTCCCATCATCCCCACCTCCCATCCAACAACCCTCACATTGTTTCCTAAATTTCAGTGTCGCTTATGGTTACCTTCCTCTCTATTTTCATCTTATTTTATTTTTCCTTCCCTTCTCCTATATTTATCTGTTTTGTTTCTTAAATTCCACATGAGTGAAATCATATGGCATTTGTCTTTCTCTCCACTTCACTTAGCATAATACCTTCTAGTTTCATCCATTTCATTGCAAATGGCAAGATTTCATTCTTTTTTTTTTTTAAGATTTTATTTATTTATTTGACAGACAGATCACAAGTAGGCAGAGAGTCAGGCAGAGGGAGAGTGACGGAAGCTGGCTACCCGCTGAGCAGAGAGCCCAATGTGGGGCTCGATCCCAGGACCCTGAGATCATGACCTGAGCCGAAGGCAGAGGCTTTAACCCACTGAGCCACCCAGGCGCCCCCAAGATTTCATTCTTTTTGATGGCTAATATTCCATTGTGTATATATATCACATATTCTTTATACATTCATCTGTCAATGGACATCAGTGTTCTTTCCATATTTTGGCTATTGTGGGCATTCCTGCAATAAACATTGGAGAACATATGCCCCTTCTTATCACTGTTTGTATCCTTTGAATAAATATTAGCAGTTCAATTGCTAGGTCATAGGGTAGCTCTATTTTTAACTTTTTGAGGAACCTCCATACTGTTTTCCAGAGTGGGTGCCCCAGTTTGCAATTCCCACCAACAGTGTAAGAGTTGTTCCCCTTTCTCTGCATCCTCGCCAGCATCTCTTGTTTCCTGATTTGTTCACTTTAACCATTCTGACTGGTGTGAGTTTGTATCTCATTGTGGTTCTGATTTGTATGTCCCGGATGCCAAAGGATGCTGAACATTTTTCATGTGTCTTTTGGCCATTTGTATGTCTTTGGAGAAATGTCTGCTCATGCCTTCTGCCCATTTCTTGACTGGATTTTTGGTTTTTTGGGAGTGTTTAGTTTAATAAGTTTTTACAGATTTTGGATCCTAGCTCTTTATCTGGTAAGACATTTGCAAATATCTTCTCCCATTTAACAGGTTTCCTTTTAATTTTGTTTACTGTTTCCTTTGCTGTGCAAAAGCTTTTTATCTTGATGAAGTCCCAATGTTCATTTTTAAATTTTATTTCCATTGCCTTAGGGGAAGTATCTAGCAAGAAGTTGCTGTAGCTGAGGTCAAAGGGGTTGCTCCCTGTGTTCTTCTCTGAGATTTTGATGGATTCCTGTATCACATTTAGGTCTTCCATCCATTTTGAATTTATTTTTGTGTATGGTGTAAGAAAGTGGTCCACTTTCATTCTTCTGTATGTGGCTGTCCAATTTGCCAAACACCGTTAGTTGAGGAGACCCCCCCCCAATTGGGTATTCTTTCCTGCTTTGTCCGAGATTAGTTAATCATAGATTTGAGAGTCCATTTCTGGGTTCTCTATTTCGTTCCATTGGTCTATGTGCCTGTTTCTATGCCAGTACCACACTTTCTTGGTGATTACAGCTTTGTAAAAGAGCTTGAAGTGGAGACTTATGATGCCACCAGGTTTGGTTTTCTTTTTCAACATTCCTCTGGCTATTCCGTGCCTTTTCTGGATACATATACATTTTAGGATTATTTGTTCCAGCTCTAAGGAAAATGCTGATGGCATTTTGAAAGGGATTGTACTGAATGTGTAGATTGTTTAGGCTGGCATAGACATTTTAACAATATTTGTTCTTCCAATCCATGAGCATAGAATGTTTTTTCCATTTCTTTGTTTCTTCCTCAATTTCTTTCTTAATCGTTCTATAGTTTCTAGGATACAGATCCTTTACTTCTTTGGTTAGTTTTATTCCTAGGTATCTTGTGTTTTTTGGTATAATTGTACATAGGATCGATTCCTTGATTTCTCTTTCTTCTGTCTCATTGTTATTGTATAGAAAGGCAACTAACTTCTGTGGATTGATTTTATATTCTATGGCATTGCTGAATTCCTATATCAGTTCTAGCAATTTTTTCTGTTGGAGTTCTTTGTGTTTTCTACATAGAGTATCATGTGTTCTGTGAAGAATGAAAAAGTTTGACTTCTTTTTTGCTTATTTGAATGCCTTTTATTGTTGTTGTCTGACTGCTGAGGCTAGGACTTCCAGTACTATGTGTAATAACAGTTGTGAGAGTGGACATCCCTGTCATAATCCTGACTTTAGGGGATAATCTCTCAGTTTTTCCCCATTGAGGACGATATTTGGTGTGTTTTTCATATATGGTTTCTATGATATTGAGGTATGTTCCCTCTATCACTACACAACAGAGAGTTTTTAATCAAAAACTATGCTGTACTTTGTCAAATGCTTTACTGGATCTATTGAGAAGATCATATGATTCTTGTTCTTTCTTTTATTAATGTGATATATCACATTATTTGATTTGTGGATGTTGAACCAAACTTGCAGCCCAGGAATAAATCCCACTTGGTCATGGTGAATAATCTTTTAAATGTACTGTTGGGTGCTCTTAGCTACTATCTTGTTGAAAATTTTTGCATCCATGTTCATCAGGGATATTGCTCCGCAATTCTCCTTTTCAGCGGAGTCCTTGTCTGGTTTGGGGATCAAGATAATCCTGGACTCATAGAATGAGTTTGGAAGTTTTCCTTCCATTTCTATTTTTTTGAAAGAGTTTCAGAGGAATATGTATTAATTCTTTAAATGTTTGGTAGAATTCTGCTGGGAGGCCACCCTTCTCTGGACTCTTGTTTGTTGGGTGATTTTTTATTTTATTTTATTTTTTTTTATTTTTAAAGATTTTTTTTTTTATTTGACAGACAGAGATTACAAATAGGCGGAGAGGCAGGCAGAGAGAGAGGAGGAAGCAGGCTCCCCATGGAGCAGAGAGCCCGATGTGGGGCTCGATCCCAGAATCCTGGGATCATGACCTGAGCTGAAGGCAGAGGCTTTAAACCACTGAGCCACCCAGGCGCCCCTGTTGGGTGATTTTTGATAACTGCTTCAATTTCTTTACTGGTTATGGGTCTTTTAAAATTCTCTATTTCTTCCTGTTTCCATTTTGGTAATTTATATGTTTTAGGAATGCATCCATTTCTCCAGATTGCCTAATTTGCTGGCATATAATTTCTTATAATATTCTCTTATATTGTTTCTATTTCTTCAGTGTTGGTTGTGATCTCTCTTCTTTCATTCATGATTTTATTTATTTGGGTCCTTTCTCTTTTCTTTATGATAAGTCTGGCTAGGGATTTATCAATCTTATGAATTCTTTCAAAGAATCACCTCCCAGGCTCATTGGTCTGTTGGTCTGTTCTACTGTTTTTTTGTTTTTTGTTTTTTTAATTTTGATATAATTGATTTCTGGTCTATTCTTTATTATTTCTCTTCTCCTGCTGGATTCAGGCATTATTGGCTGTTCTTTTTCAGATTCTTTAGGTGTAAGTTTAGGTTGTATATTTGAGACTTTCCTTGTTTCTTGAAGAAAGTCTGTAATTGTTATATATTTCCCTCTTAGGATCACCTTTGCTGCATCCCAGAGTTTCTAAACTGTTGTGTTTTCATTTTCATTTGCTTCTATGTATTTTTTTTTTAACTCTCCTTTAATTTCCTGGTTGACCCATTCATTCTTTAGTAAGATGCTCTTTAGCCTCCATGTATTTGTGGTCCTTCCAAATTTCTTCTTGTGATTGACTTCAAGTTTTAAGGCATTGTGGTCTGAAAATATGCATGATATAATTTCAATCTTTTTGTAGTTGTTGAGACCTGATTTGTGACCAAGTATGTGATCTATTCTGGAGGATATTCTATGTTTACTTGAGAAGAACATGTATTCTGTTGCTTTAGGATGAAATTATCTGAATATATTTGTGAAGTCCATCTGGTCCAGTATGTCATTCAAAGCCATTTTATCCTTGTGATATTCTGCTTAGATGATCTATCCATTGCTGTAAGTGGCTTGTTAAATCCCCCTACTATTACTGTATCAATTTCAATGTGTTTCTTTAACTTTGTTATTAATTGGTTTATATAATTGGCTGCTCACAAGTTAGGGCATAAATATTTACAATTATTAGATCTTCTTGTTGGATAGACCCTTTTATTATGATATAGTGTTCTTCTTCATCTCTTTTTACAGTCTTTGGTTTAAAACCTAGTTTGTCTAATATGAAGGTTGCTAACACAACCTACTTTTCATGTCCATTGGTATGATAAATTGTTCTCCACCCCTTTACTTTCAATCTGAAGGTGACTTTGGGTCTAAAATGAATCCATTTTCAGGAAGCATTATTGAGGGTTTTGTTTTTTTTAATCCATTTTGATACCCTATTTCTTTTGATTGGTGCATTTAGTCCATTTACATTCAGAGAAATTATTGAAACATGAATTTAGTGCAATTGTATTATTTGTAAAGTCACTGTTCCTGTAGGTTTTTTAATCTTCCTTTCCAGTCTTTGTTACTTTTGGGCTTTCTCTCCACTCAAAGGATTCCCTGTAATATTTCTTGCAAGGATGGTTTAGTGTTCTCAAATACTTTAGTTTTTGGTTGTCCTGAAAACTCTTTATCTCTCCTTCTGTTCTGAATGACAGTCTTGTTGGATAAAGTATTATTGGCTGCATATTTTCCCCATTTACCACATTGTTGGATAAAGTATTATTGGCTGCATATTTTCCCCATTTACCACATTGAATATATATGCCAGTCCTTTCTGGCCTGCCAGATATCTGTGGACCTGTCTCCTGCCAGGCTTATGTGTTTACCCAGTAGGTTAATACCTCTTGTCCTGAGCTGCTTTCAGGATTTTCTCTTTATCTTTGAAATTTACAAACCTCCTTATTATATGTTGAGGTGTTGATATACTTTTGTTGATTTTGGACGGATTATCTGTGCCCCCTGTACTTGAATGCCTATTTCCTTCCCCACATTAAGAACGTTCTTAGCTATAATTTGTTCAAATAAACCTTCTGGCCCACTCTCCCTCTCTTTATCTTTGGGAGCTCTATTATTCTGATTTGATTTTGCTTTTTGGAATCACTGATTTCTCTAATTCTCCCTTCATGGCCCATTAATTTTCTTTCTTCTTTTCAGCTTCCTTATTTTTCCAACTTTTTATCTTCTATTTCACTGATTCTCTCTCCTGCCTTGTTCATCCTCATTTTATAGCCTCTATTTGGGATTACATCTCAGTAGTAGCATTTGTAATTTTGGCCTGGCTTAGTTCTTTTATTTCTACTGTAAAGATTCTCTGGTGTCCTCTATGCTTTTTTCACCCCAGCTAGTATGCTCATAATGTTGGAGGCTACGGCATGGTTGGAGTCGAGGATCAAACCAGGCCCTGACTTGTGTCTCCTTCAAAGTCTGGACACCTTGATAAGGTTAAGGACAGGAAAGTTGAGTACACTGAGAAAAGGGTCTGTGCTATGTGTCGTGCACTCGCCTACATGACTTCCCACACACTCCCCCTACAGAAGGGAACAATGTGGTCAGGGTCATGAATTCTTAGTTGGTCCTTATTGTTCTGTACCTCCCATAACCCACTCCCTGGCTGATTGTCTTGCTAATGGCTTTAGCCAAAACTACCTGACATCACGAGGTTTGCTTGTAGTTAATGTAAACTTGTTATAGAAACTTGGGTCATCTGACTAGGTACTGATGTATTACTCCTCCTATTCTGGTCTGCCTTATAAGTGATTGTAAGATGTGGAATAAAATCGGCACTGTTGGACATGATCTTCAGTGTCCCTCCTGCCCCCATCTCTTTGTCTCTTAATTTCTTTTCACCATCCTCTTAGCCCTCACGTTTTCCTGGTCGATTTGTTTCACTGGCCGTGACATCATAATCTTTGTTTTAAATTCTTGTTGAGACATCTTATTTATATCTGTATTGATTAAATTCCTGGTAGTGAGTACAACTTCCTATTCTTTCTTTTGGGGTGAATTCCTCTTTCTTGTTATTTTTCCAGAAAGAAAAGAAGGAAAGAAGAAAAAAAAAAACAAGAAAAATAACAATCATAACAACAGCAGCAGCTTCAGGAAGTGTTTCTTGTGTATGCTGTGTACACTCTTTTGTTGCATTTTGGCTGCTCTTTCCCACTGGTCCTTCCACTACAGAGTTCCTCCTTTCTTGTAGTGGGGAGTGTTTGGACCTTTATGGAGGTGTACTTTGATTTGTTTGCCTAGATAAAACTGTAAAAAAAAAAAGTAAGTAAATGAAGGGGAAAAAGACAAGAAAAAAGGAAAAGGAAAAAAATCTACAAATAGACAAGCAAAGAACTATAAGCTTGCTTCTAAAAAAAAGTGAGAAAGAAGGAAGGAAAAAAGAGTAGGAAAAGGGGAAAAGAGAAAAAAGAAGTAAGAAGCCCAATTCAAAACATAAAAGAAGGAGGGGCATCTGGGTGGCTCAGTGAGTTAAGCCTCTGCCTTTTGCCTGGGTCACGATCTCAGGGTCCTGGGGTTGAGCAACACATCAGGATCTCACTCAGCAGGGAGCCTGCTTTCCCCTCTCTCTCTGCCTGCTTGTGATCTCTTTCTCTCTGTCAAATAAAAAAATAAGAAAAAATAAGATAAGGAAACAATCAAAACAACAAATGAACAGAAAATTATAAACCTGATACAAAAAGAGATAAAGAGAAAAGAAAAAAATATATAAAATAAAAGATACAGAATAAAAAATAAGAAATAGAAAAAATTAAAAATTTTTAAAAAATTAAGAAAAGAGAGAAAAAAATCCTGTTTCTATTTCACTGTAAGTTGATATTTTGGAGTATTCTTTAATCAGTATACTTGGTAGATGTGGGGCTTATGTTGGTCTTCTGAGGGAGAGGCCTGCTGGGCTGACTCACAAGTTGACTTGCCCTTGTAAAGTTGTCCCTGCCAGGTGCAAGGGTGAAGAGTTTAGTGTGGGAGACTCCAGCCTCCACTGGGGTGCTGTGTTTCTCTCTGAAGTCTGACTGTGCTGGTGGGTGGGGGAAGGGAGGGGTGGTGGAAGAGGAAGAATATGACACTACCCTGCACTTTTGACCCCAAGGAGGGGAGCTCCTGGCCACCTCTGTTAAAGAAGCTCTCTGAGAAAAGTGAACAATCACAGACCTGTACCCCTGAAACAAATAATACATTATAAGTTAATAAAAATAAAAATAAAATAAAATATATATTAAAGAAAAGTAAAGAATCTCCTATGTCCTGGGCTTTTGTCAGTTCTTTGCCCTTAACCTGTCTGTGCCTAGGCTGTCAGCACAGCCAGAGCCACTGATCTCCTGTATTTTATCTTTGGTCAGTAGCTGGGATTCAAAACTCCAAGCTTTAAAGGGCCTGGTGCTGGCCCACTCCCATCCTCCAGAAAAGAGGCTCTGGGAGTGCCTAGCAATGTCCCCGGTGCCTGAAAAGCAGTCATACGGTGTGCTCACAGAAGCTAGAGTTTATTGTAACACTCAGGGAAAAGCTGAAACCAGGTTATTTGCTGTCTGCCCACAACTCAGTATCCTACTCCATTCTGTCCCAGAAAAGCAGTTGCAGAGTTGTGAATCTATTGTAGCAGACAGTGAAAAGTGATGGCCAGATTATCTGCAATCTGCTCCTGTCTACTTTCTGTTCAGTTCTGCTGTAGAAAACCAGCTGTTCTCTATGCACATGGGAGTTTAAGTCTAATGTGGCCCACAGCAAAAAGTTGTTAAGAGGTTTTCTGCCCTCTGCACACACCTCTAACCCTATTGTTGAGTACTGTTCAGTGGCTCCTGGCTGGCTTTCAATCCTTGGAGAAGCAAAATATGCTCTTCCAAATGTACCCCAGGAAGGGGAGTAATCAATCTCTGTGTGACCCGGTGGATCTCAGCATGGCTTATTGTATGATCTCTACCTGCTACTTTCTATCCCACTTTCTCCTCCCTGACTTTCTGTGAAAAGGATTTCCTCCCCTTCATGGCCTGCAGATTTCCTCTCTCCCAATTCACAGCTCTGAAATTTGCATCTGACACTTTCTCTCCCTCCAACTGTGCAGACAGGTTTCTTAATCTTCAGATTGTATTCCTAGTTGTTCAGAATAGTTGGGTGTTGATCTAGGTATGTTCAAAGGAGCAGCCAAGTTCAGGGCCCTCCTATTACTCCCCCATTTTTACCCTGCCAACTAACTAGAATATAAATAAAACCTTGAAAACAAATATCTGTTCTCAACCTATCCAATTAAGGTGAACTGAGAAAAGAATTCCCATATCCTATTTCTAGAATTACTGTAAATATCTTTAAGTAGAGCTAAATTATAACATATATGCTGTTTAACTATGAAAATTTTGGAAAATATATTTTTAGGTATATTTTCAGGCATTTATGTTAGAAACTTTATATATTAATTCTCACAAGTACCCTTTTGAGAGAAGAATTTTGGTGGAAGGAGAATTATTAATCTTATTTTACAGATGAGGAAACAAACTGAGTGATCAATTTCTCTATACACTTCAGGACTGTGTTCAAAATAGTATGTTGGGAGGAAGGAAATATGTTAGAAATTCTAATCAATTTTATGTTTAATCTCATCCTTTCAGTTTGGGTTTTCATATTTTATAATGTACATATATATGATTACAGTAATCTATATGGTATAATATATCTTATAGTACAATATAATAACATATACAGCAATACAGATAACAATATATACAGTAATATAATAATATACATACATATGTGAATGTTGAGTACTTAAACACTTTTACTATTTGTGAGTACTTGGAGACTTGTGATCCAGAGGGAGAAATAAACAAGCAGATACCTCTAATTCAGCATTCTACCTGCTAATTAGATGTCCACACAAATTACTTCAGGAAGAAAGTAAGGAGATGGATAATGCTTCCTGATTTTGTTAAGGTGGGTATGTGGGAGAAGGAGATGAGAAATTTCATTGAGAAGGTGATGTTTTGAACAGAAATCCTTGGAATGGGTAGTGAAATGGGAATTTTTCAGCACTTGCAAAGGTGCAGAAGTGTAATTTTCTTGATATGTTTAAGGGCCTATAAAGTATATCTGGATTGCTGAAGTAGAGGGTGTAGAATGGAGAGTAGCAGTATATTATTGTTTGATTATATGTATCTAATATAGAAATACATATATTAAAGGTGAGTGCTCATTTATTAAAATTCTGGGTAGGGTAAAAGATAAGAATAATTAGAGATCATCTAGTGAACTAAACTTCTAGTAATAACGTTCTAAACCAGGGTGGTGAATATGGAATATGAATAAAAGGATATATTTAAGTGATATCCCAGAAGAAGGACTAAAGGTTTTTGGTGGGGGAGGAGTGGGCAATGGTGAAGAAGAGTTAATGATGACTTATATATTTTAAATCTAGATGAGGAAATTATAACTTTGACATATACGTTTATCATGAGGAGAAGAGGCCAGTATTTTGAGGTAAGATAATTTTGGGTATATAACAAATTAGAGAAGGGACATCTATATGCAAATGACCAGTAGGGAACTAGAGATATGAGATGAAAAGTCTGGAAGAAATCAAGGTGGGATTTGAAATTTGAGAAGTATTCTCATTATTTGTTCTTTAAACATTTGTTCATCAAACATTTATGAGCACCTATTCTTTGCTGGGCACTGGAGCTAGCATGGAAAAAAGACAGACATCACACTTGTCCTCAAGATGCATATAGTCAAGAAGGAGAGACAGACAATAAATAGGGAAAATGTCTGCATACAATTATAAATTGTAACTGCTATGAAGAGTGACCTCCTTTAGATTTGGTGGTCCAGGAGACCCTTCAGGGAAGTGGTATTTTACCATAAGAACTGATCAATGAGATGGGACTAGCTGGACAATGTGGGGAAAAAAGCAGTCTAGGAAGAAGGAACAAGTAGAATTGGATGTAGGACAGATCTGGGTGTGCTATAGGAGTAGAAAGAAGGCCAGTGTTTCTGGATCTGCTGAGCAAGGGACAGTGACATAGTATGATACTGGAGAAGGAAGAAAAGATCATGCAATGCCTTAAAAACCAGATAAAGAGCTTTAAATTTTATTTTTCTTATAATAGATATCTGTTGAAAAGTTTTTAACTGGGGGCAATAAAATGATCAAATTTACCTTTTAGTTTCCTTTGGACTATATGATACAGGTAATAAAGCCTTGAAAACAGATGCATTTTCAGAAGAAGAGAATGTAAACATAGAAATAAGAAGGTAAGGGCTGAATCTTAAGGAATGCTCATCATTAGGATGTGAGATAAGAAAGAGGAGTCAGGAAGAGAAAAAAAAATGTTTAGGCAAGTAGGAAAGTTGTCATGGAAGTCCATGTAAGAAAGTGTTTTACAAAAATAGTCTGGTAAACATTGTTAAATGCGGAAAAGATCATAGGGAGAAATAAAGTCTGAGGATGTATTTGGGAGTAGAAAAAGATTTTGAAACCTTTCATAGAGAACAATGAAGTGGGTAGAGACAACACTTCTGAAAATACATTAGTTAGTGGAAGGATGAAGTAGAATGATGGGTAGAAGATGTAGTAAGTTCAAGCAAAGGTCTTTTCAGACTAGTGGAGACCTGTGGGAGTTTGGATTTGGATGTTGAGTAAGAGAAGTAGAGAGGTAGTGGAAAAGATGAAAGGAAGCAACTGAAAATGTTTGAAAAGTGCTAGAAATATTAGGGGATAATTTAAAGGCCAGGAACCTAGAGAATATTGAAAGAGATGTGGCCAAGATCACAAGTGTTGTTAAATTTTAAAGAAAGAAGTCTGTCTTTCCTCTTAGGCTGGAGAGAAGAGTGAGAGTAGATATAACAGCAGAGAAATGCTGAAGTGAATTGGCAGAAAGTTTGGGAACTTCATGGCAGTTGGCATTGATTTTTCAATCAATAAAAATTAATATCATACACTAAAGTCATCTATAGGCCGAATAGTATGAAACCTCTTTAAGAGAAGGAACCTTGGTTTATGTTGTTTGTTTTGTTTTGTTTTTGATATTCCCCATAGTGTCTAATTGCATCTTGTACATATAGGTGCTCAATTAACATAGTTTGTTTCATATTCTATTTTCAAAGAATATACAACTGGGAACAATTAAATAACATGCAAAATATACAGTAATTTCCAAAACAGAATACTGCTAATAAATGCTGGTACTTAAGAGGAAGGAGTTGTACCTGTAGATTGAGCTGATATGGTATTGCTTGATAGAGAAGCTGAATCAGTATCTGGGCCATCATGCTTGTCTAGCATTTAAATGCAGCTTTTGCAATAAACTTGAAGTGGGTATCCTCTATGTCAGGGGTTGGATGGTGACCTTAGAGTGAATTGGAAACATCTGACCACTATAGAAAATATGGCAGAAAATGAACAAGAGGTTATTCAAGAATGCATTGAGATTTTGAAACCAAGATATCACTCTATGGTAGGAGGTTGGAAGTTTAGGAGTCTTCTGCTTTGGATGATATCCTTCCAAGTAAAAGTGAAATTAGGCATTTCAGTCTAATTTGGAATGAAAGCCTGGAAATTCCATTCTGTAATCATTCTAGATTCATCTTTCTAAGGTAATGATACAATTATGTTATCCCCTTGCTTAAAAATACTTAGTGGTTCCCTACCTAAACAATTAATGTACAGACTCAGTTACCTAGAACTCAAGGGAATTTACAGCAAGGTTCCAAATATTTCCAGGCTTGTTTACAATTATATCATATACATACCATATACTCTTGCCAGTTAGATTGTTTTCTGATCATGCTATGTGATTCCTAACCTCTATTCTTCTGTTCATATTAACTCTACCTCCACTCTGGTCTTTATCAAAATCTTACCACGTTTTTAAAGACCTACTTCAATTCCAACCTCTCTTCCATGAAGTCTTTCCTGCTCCTTGCCAGAAGGGAGATTTTTTTCTAGTCTATTAATTTTCATAGTACTTGGGAAGTCATACAAATTCATAATGTACCTTACATTGAAATTATTTGTAAGGCTGCCTAATTCCCAATCTCATTTTCTAACCCCTACTAAGTTTCAAATTACTTGGTGGCAGAATCTGGATACTGCTCATTCTTATCTCCCTCAGAACCTAGCATGGACAGTTCTTGACAGGGACCTATGTAGAACTAGAATGAGGTAAGGAGTTGATGTAGTTTGGGAGACAACAGTGAAAGGTCTTGCTAATAGAAGATACCTCAACTTGGTGGTCTCCATTAAACATGGACTCATTGAATCTTTAATATTAATTTTTTACCCTGTCAGTAATTTTATTATCATTATTTATATCCACTGCAGTGATTTTCTATTGTAGTTCTAATAGATCTTATGATAATTTCTGAGTTATAAGTGTACTGAGCCAAACAGTATAATATTTGCCATATGATATATGGAGATAGCATAATAAAGTATAAACAGGGAATGCTTTGAATCCTATTTAATAGCTATGTGTAATTATGTTACCATCCCAGTATCTATTCCCTCTTCTTTTGGTAATTTCAGATTCAGTTTCCTCTTAGAGAATGACTTTTTTCCTTTTACTAATCCATGGGGCTTGAGGTAGGGCCAACAAGCCCCTCCCCATCATCTACAGTTTTGAGGGAAGGCATGGGACCTAGTTCTGGCCAACTAATATATTTCACAACTCTGGGTAAAGCCAGCTTGATGAGACAGAACTGGGGAAATGAAACACTCTGTCTATTAGGAAAATGGGATGTAATACTGAAGCTCCTGGCTGTTATCTTTCTATAACCGGGATTGAGCCTGTCCAAGAACAAAGCCAATGCAAAGAATAGCAGAACTGAGTGACCAAGATGACAGAGACATGACATCATTCATCTTCTGGATATATCCATAGGTGAAAGCCCCTTGTTCCTTCATCCCCTACCCTTGCAGACTTCAGTTATATGAGCCAATGAACAACTTGTTCATTCCTTAATTGAATTTGAGGAGGAGTTTGTTGTAATCAACTAATACTAAATAGATATACTACATGAACTTGGGCAAGTCATTCATAGTTTCTATGAGATTTAGGTCATTTATGAAGGAGAATCCTCCTTTATATATCAAACAGGGAATATTAGGAGGCTCCATCTATATGTGAAATGTAAGGGAGAGCATTTGGATAACTATGTTTGTTAAAAAAGAGATCAGTGTCTTTCAGAAAAAATTGTTTACTATGATTATGTTTTCTTTAAAAAACAAAGAAATGTTATTTAATCAGCCAATATAGACACTGGAAAAGTAAAAGCCTGTGATTAAACTGTTACAGTTCAATATTTCACCACAGGTTTTCTCTTTGATGACTAAAATCATAGATTTTATTTTCTTTTTAGCAAAGAACACAAAAGCCTACTTATTATTCCACGTAGAATATGCAAGAGCTGGCATTTAACTTTAAGGCTGGTTCTTAAAAGCCTGCATAAAAGTTTTGAAATAAAGACTTGTTGCTATCTCAGATCCTCTGCATATTCAATTTTTCCTTCTGAGTATAGGTTGTAAATATGTTGTTAGAGTAAAGCATTTACAAATTTGCAAAATTCAGCCTTGAAACATCACATAGTCATTCAAAGGAGATATATTTGAAAATTGGTTCAAATATTGTTTTTTTAAAAAAAAATTTATTTCTTTTCAGCGTAACAGTATTCATTGTTTTTGTGCTGCACCCAGTGCTCCATGCAATCCGTGCCCTTTCTAATACCCACCACCTGATTCCCCCAACCTCTATCCCCACCCTTTCAAAACCCTCAGATTGTTTTTCAGAGTCCATAGTCTCTCATGGTTCACCTCCCCTTCCAATTTCCTTCAACTCCCTTCTCCTCTCCATCTCTCCTTGTCCTCCATGCTATTTGTTATGCTCCACAAATAAGTGAAACCATATGATAATTGACTCTATCTGCTTGACTTATTTCACTCAGCATAATCTCCTCCAGTCCCGTCCATGTTGCTACAAAAGTTGGTTATTCATCCTTTCTGATGGAGGCATAATACTCCATAGTGTATATGGACCACATCTTCCTTATCCATTCGTCCATTGAAGGGCATCTTGGTTCTTTCCACAGTTTGGCGACCGTGGCCATTGCTGCTATAAACATTGGGGTAGAGATGGCCCTTCTTTTCACTACATCTGTATCTTTGGGGTAAATACCCAGTAGTGCAATTGCAGGGTCATAGGGAAGCTCTATTTTTAATTTCTTGAGGAATCTCCACACTGTTCTCCAAAGTGGCTGCACCAACTTGCGTTCCCACCAACAGTGTAAGAGGGTTCCCCATTCTCCACATCCTCTCCAACACATGTTGTTTCCTGTCTTGCTAATTTTGGCCATTCTAACTGGTGTAAGGTGGTATCTCAATGTGGTTTTAATTTGAATCTCCCTGATGGCTAGTGATGATGAACATTTTTTCATGTGTCTGATAGCCATTTGTATGTCTTCATTGGAGAATTGTCTGTTCATGTCTTCTGCCCATTTTTGATATGATTATCTGTTTTGTGTGTGTTGAGTTTGAGGAGTTCTTTATAGATCCTGGATATCAACCTTTTGAGCAGACTGATTTTTAAAGAGAATTTAGGGAATGGGTTTGTAAACTTTTATCTGTGTTAGAGGCTCCAGTGGCTCTTCCAACTCTAAATTCTATGCTTTTGATTAAATTTTTACTCTGGGCTAAGAGGGGAGAACTATTTCTTCTTCAAAATGAGAAACTGAATCACCTTACGATGGCACAGAGAATGCAAATATTGATTATTTTCAACTGCCCCTTTAGAAGGTGAGAATATGACAGTACACCTTTTCATAATTGCTCCTCTTACAGTATTCATAGATAATGTGAATTTTAAAATTTTGTATTCTCACTAAAGTATGTTCATGCAGCAGATTTTGAGCCTTGAATACTTTTTTATTGTTTGTTGGAAGTGCCTCCTCTCTTGAAGAGAAGCCCATTTTTTGTATGCTAATTTATGTGTGTAAGAGGATTTGACACATGCAAACTGTCTGTGGATTTTTATGATGTTTTTTCTGAAGGCTCATAGAAAAATTGTCCTGGTTCTTAAGGAAAAAGGTCGGAAACTAAAGAATCTTGGTTGAGATAAACAACCTGCAAAAAGAGTAACAGAATACTTTTCTGAAAGGAAGAGGTAGAACACATTGTTAAAGCAACTGTTTTTCTCTCTTGGAAGAAAGCTAGGAGATGTCACTGAATTTACTGATTTGTTTATTAAATCATCTCATTATGCCCCAAACATAGAGCTCTTAGGTTAAGTGCAACTTTCCTCCAATAGGAACCATGAACAAATAGGTGAGATAAGAAAGAACTTCGCTCTGGCAAGCCTGAAAAACATGGGACCAAAGACAAATATAAGTACCATCTAATGACCTTGTGCTAGAAATCACATGCAAATTTAGCACACAAGGAAAAGTCATGAAAGGTGGGAAAACTACAGGTTGCACCTGTGACTTGATTATTTGAATTTCATCAAAGGTAGCTTATAATTTCCCCTTTAGCATCTGATAAGGGTGCAGCATTTGTGTTACATGATTTCATTTGGTAGTGTGAAGTGTCTTAATAGTATCATTGCACTGAGAAAATTAAGGCTAATAACTTGAATTTTACTATCTGAAAAATAGCTTATTTTGGAAACAGTGCAGACTATGTTATTGGCAGCAGGCAATTACTGCAGCAAAGAAAGCTACCCATGCTGGAGTCAGTACCTTGACATCAGTGAGGTGTGCACTTGTATGTCAAGGTTGATATTCACCTTTGATAGCTTTCAGGAGCCAGAGAGCTCTTTTCAGTTCTAAACGTTTTGTAAATGCTCTGCCTTTGAGAAAGCTGATCTTCTTAGCTTTATCTTTATGCCTGTATATATCAGTGTTTGTGGTGATAATCTCATTTTGAATGAGAGGTAGAGAGTTCTTAACCAACCAGTGCATTTTTTGACCTTCCTTGACCTACATATGAAATTACTAGGTTTCTTGGTACAGAAGAACTAATAAAATAGGAGTGGCTTTTTTCTCTAGTTGTGTAATGTAAAGGCTATGTTGCTTGTTTAACACATTAACATTAGCTATTGCCCATGGGAAGAAAAGCAGAAAGTTGAAATTAGGTACCCTCTAACTATGTAGTGCTTTACTAGGTTAGTATGAAGAAACTTTAAGATGAAAGAGTTGTCTTGGTATGTCATGGTTTATGGGTTACATGCCAGTGAATCAGATTCCCATTCCTTAGTTTATTTGTTTGTTGGTTTTGGTGTTTCATGGTTCATAAAACAGGAAAAAGTAGGAATTAGTTCATTATATCTATTTTTTTTTTCTCATTTCAACTTTCTTATTTTTACTTTTCTCTTTTACCATTGTCTTTTCTTACCACTCTTAAGTTTTTGGCTTTCTACATGACACCTCCAGCTGTATTCGCATAGGAATGGCTGGTTCACAAATTTAAATGACTAGTGCTGGGTGGATAAGCATGTAGATTCTCTATTATGAGGCCTCTGCTCCAAGAAATAATATTTTTAGTGCTTATCCATAGATTCCTGAAACATATCTGAACTTTTCTAGCCTGGACAAAACTATCAGACTAGAAATCCCTGACAACCCTGCTATTATGTAAGATTTAAGATTCTTCTCATTTTTAATGAAGCAGGACTGCATCTATCTTTTGGTACATAACTATTTTCAGTTCCACTGTTGTCTCAAACAAGATGGTACATTTTTTTAGAGAGACACTGTAGTATAGAAGAAGGGGTATTGGCTTAGGAACCAGTGCTAACTCTGCTACTAACAAATAATGTGACTTTGGTAACCTTGGTTTAGTCACTTACTCTCTGTAGGTCTCAGTTTGGTTATGTGAAAAGAAATACCCAGATCAATTTGTGTGGTTTTTAGATTGACATTCAATAAATACTTTACAGTGTCAGCAATTTATCTTTTCTCTACAAAGAATGAATCTGAACTGCGAAATTAGGTTCACATCAAACAGAATAAATAGAGTATGTACTGGAGAACCACAATTAGGCATTTAAGCAAGAAATAGTTGTTTGTATATACAAAACTACATGCATAAGTGCATTATAATGCCTTTAAAAGTAATGTTTTTTCATATTATATGAATAATACATATTCTGTTTTGGTTATTTATTGCTGCTTCACAAACTGTCAAAACTTTAGTCTTAAACAGCAACATTTTAACATTTTATTATTTATCATCCTTTTATGGATATCTTGGCATCAAATGAATGGTTCTTCTATTCCATATACTAGGACTACAGTCATCTCAGGGCTGGATTGGGCTAGGGAATCCAGGATGGTTTTACTCACATGCTTTGGTAAGTACAGCTGGAGGGCTGGGCTCAGCTAGGACACTAGCAAAGCTCAGCCTCTTCTCTCCATGTAATCTCAGGTTTCTCTCTCTCCATAAGAATTCTCCATTTACTTTCTCCATGAGGGTAGCTGGACTTCTTAGATAGTGGCTTGGGAATCCCCAAAACACAAAAGTGGAAGCTTCTGGGCCTTCTTAATTTAAGTCTCATTCTATTTACTCACACACTGTCACTACCAGCTCATTCTTTAGTTAAAGAGAATCACTAAGTCAGCCAGGATTCATAGGCATAGTTCATTGGGGGATTGTCTCTGGAGATAAGGTATTTTCTGCTCATTATTTTTTAAATTGGAAAATACAGAAAATTGTAAATAAGAAAATAAGGTAGAAGTTATCCAGAAGTGTTTGAAGATTTACTATGAAAAAAAGTTACAAATAATATGCACTCATAATACCATTTTGGGTTTAAAATGTGTATGTGCTTGTGTGTATGTGTGCATATAGGTAAAAAAAAATCTGCAAGAAAAAAACAAAAGACTTAAAATAGTTTTTTTTTTTGTGGATTTACGGATGATCATTATTTTATTTTTCATCTCTATTTTCTAACATTTCAATAATGCATGTGTATTACTTGTATAAAACATTGAATCAATTTAAGTTCCACCACCCAGTGACAACTACTATTAATATTTGGTGGATTTCTTCTTACTCATTAAACACTCTTGGAAAACCTGATTTTATTTGTTATATTGTATTTTATTATACAGATATATTATGATTTACTTAATCATTTCCCCACTGCTTAATATTTAGGTTGCTTATTTCTATATTTGTATATCATTATTTTAAACAATATGATAAATATTTTGGTGCATATTTGACTATATCATTTATGATTTTCTTAAGATAAAATAAAAGAAGTGAAGTTTCTCAGTAAAGGTGTATGAATTTTCAAGTCTTTCAGTAGATGTTCCCAAACTACTTTCCACACAATATAAAAATTTGTATCATTTTTTTACTCTCTCTGGTATGAGCCTTAGTTTGAATTAGGACGAACAGTTGAAGATTAATTGAAAAAAATGTTATTTTTTAAGTTTTTATTTACATTCTAGTCAGTTAACATACAGTGTAATATTAGTTTCAGGTGTACAATACAGTGATTCAGCATTTTCATACATCATCCAGTGCTCATCACAACAAGTGTATTCCTTAATCCCCATCATCTATTTAACCCATCTCCTCACCCACATCTCCACTCTGGTAACCATCAAGTTTGTTATCTATAGTTAAGTGTCTGTTTCTTGGTTTCCCTCTCTCTTTTTTCCCTCTTTGCTCATTTGTTTTGTTTCTTAAATTCCACATATGAGTGAAATCATATGGTATTTTACTTTTCCTGACTGACTTATTTTATTTAGCATAATAGAGGATAATAAAGTATACATATATATATGTATATATGTATACGCACATATACACACACATATCATAGCATTTAAAAAATTTTTTTATTAACATACAATGTATTATTAGCCCTAAGGGTACAGGTCTGTGAATTGCCATGTTTACACTTCACAGCACACATCATAGCATATACCTTCCTCAATGTCCATAACCCAACCACCCTCTCCTTACCTCCCTCCCACCGGCAACCCTCAGTTTGTTTTGTGAGATTAAGAGTCTCTTATTGTTTATCTCCCACCTGATCCCATTTTGTTTCATTTATTACTTTCCTACCCTCCCAAATCCCCCACGTTGCCTCTCAACTTCCTCATATCAGGGAGAACATATGATAATTGTCTTTCTCTGATGGGCTTATTTCACTCAGCATAATACCCTCTAGTTCCATCCACATTGTTGCAAATGGCAAGATTTCATTTCTTTTGATGGCTGCATAGTATTCCATTGTATATATACATACCACATCTTCTTTATCCATTCTTCTGTTGATGGACATCTAGGTTCTTTCCATAGTTTGGCTATTGTGGACATTGCTGCTATAAACATTCAGGTGCACGTGCTCCTTTGGATCACTACGTTTGTATCTTTAGGGTAAATACCCAGTAGTGCAATTGCTGGGTCATAGGGTAGCTCTATTTTCAACTTTTTGAGGAACCTCCATGCTGTTTCCAGAGTGGTTGCACCAGCTTGCATTCCCACCGACAGTGTAGGAGGGTTCCCCTTTCTCCACATCCTCGCCAGCATCTGTCATTTCCTGACTTGTTAATTTTAGCCATTCTGACTGGTGTGAGGTGGTAGCTCATTGTGGTTTTGATTTGTATTTCCCTGATGCTGAGTGATGTGGAGCACTTTTTCATGTGTCTCTTGGCCATCTGGATATCATAGCATTTGTAACTTAAAACATAAATGTGTTCATTTGCAGCCTTCTGTTTTATGGTCAAGGATTTTTCTTTGAATACGGTCACATTTATTTGATTTTGCTTTGTTTAGTGGTATGCTGACAAGTGTTTAGCAACAAACTCTCTGGGAAAAAATAGCCCTGGTTGTTGTGTTTGATAATTTTCATGGTGTAAATATTCCCACCTTGGCCACTTTTAAGTTACTAACATGGCACTGAATGTGGAATTGGAAAGAAATGTGTAGCAGCACACCACTATACTATATTTCCACTCCTCAGCATTATAGATAATTATAAAATGTAAGATATTTAGGAAGTAATGAGTTGTTAGTACTTAATAAGTTTGTTTTAAAAAAGAACTTATTTTATTCTAAGTTTGTGTCATTTCATTATTAAAATGGCAGTGTTTAACAATAGGCTCACCAGGTTCCTGAAAGCTTGATAATTGGCCCTTGTTAGCTAGCACAAGCTGGCTGCAGGACATAACTGGTCTAGTCTTTTTCTGAAACCACAACATAGTGCATTCTCTATGATTTAAGTTTGGGTTTCTTTGAAATTAAGAAGTCAACTTAAAAATATTTGTTATTGGGGCCCCTGGGTGGTTCAGTCAGTTATACATCTGCCTTCGGCTCAGGTCATGATCTCAGGGTTCTGGGATGAAGCCCTGCATTAGGCTCCCTGCTCAGCTGGGAGTCTCCTTGTCCCTCTGCCTCTGCCCTGTTTGCTCTCTCTGTCTCAAATAAATAAATAAGTAAATAAATAAAATTAAAAAAAAACACTCGTTATGAAATTTGAGTGTGGAGTCCTTTAGATATTTATAACACCTGCTCACAACCAATCTTTCATGGTTGTTTCATCCACATCTAATTTTACATCTTTGTTTTACTAACTTGTTTTAATTGAATTGCAATTTAATTTTCATGGAAATGAATCTGTTGTTTTTCTTTTTGCATTCAGACTTCATCATCACCATTTTATGTAACATACAAAGTAGAGTTGTAATCAGCAAGTTTGTTAATAATTACAAATGGCTTTTGGTAAACATATAATTCAATTGATAAGAGCAGAAGTACCTAGGCCTCCACAATCATGTGAGTCTCTTGGTTATGTGAATTTAACATGTCATGGGCACAGAGATTCATTAGGCAAGAACTGTATTTTGTCTTGTTTCCTTCAATTGAAGAAAGTTCTTTAGTAAAATTCCTGATAATGAACTGAATAACTTGGATTTCTACCTTATTTCTGACAGTGGGAATTTATTTTACTGATTCATCCATACTATCTCCCCCATGACCAATAAGAAGGATTTGTGAGAGGGCAAGGAGAGTCATGGAGAAGGTATGTCTTAGCCAACTACCTCAGGAAGTAGTCATATCCACGGCCCTGTACTCTAGAGTGTCATTACCACTAGGTTCTAGCCAACTGAACTAATGAGGCTCTTGACATTATATTTATTGTGACATTTGTTTCTTCTGCCTTAGATGCCACTGAATTTGTTATTAAGTCAAACAATGTGAGAGCCAGGATGGTCCTTAAAAAGCAACTCCCAATTCCCTTGTTTTATAGAATTTCTCTAAAACTCTGTTCTGGGTCCATGCTTCTCTTATACTGAAGTGTGTATCTCAGGAACTTAGAGTTGTAATGCTAACAAACTCCTAGAGAAGATTGGCATTTTGTGTTATGTAACTGGGCAGTTCCTTCAAATGTGTAGATAGATAACTGAGGTTTGAGGATGCTAATATAGTTAAGCAACTGGAGAAGAACCTCCAGTGTTACTTATTAGGAACCTTGTAATCATATTGGAAAGGTAAACAAGACTCTGCTAAGTGAAAATGCCAAGACATATTTATGAAACTTTCCAATATTCCCTCAGTCTCAAGGTAGCCAAATGACTAAAGCAATTGGAGAGGTAAATAACTATTCCTCTGTTTCAAGTAGTTGTTCCCAGAAATGCCATTTCCTCCCTGTTTTCTAGCTGGAGGTTTCTTCATAACCTCTGTAAAAGAGATTTTAGAATTCCTAGAACTTGAAACATACTGTTTCTATGTTACCCACTTAAGTGATCTTTATTTCTTTTTCTAATTCTTTCAGGCCAGAGAAATAATTTACATCTCTTCAAAAGAGCATTATAGGTCATAAGCATTTCAAAATGTTGACTTTAATGATAATTTTCAATTATTTTATCTGTCAATGGTATTAAAATTCATTTTGTTTCTAGGATTCCTTTAATTTTTGATAGTCAGGATTCTTTTAGTGTGAACCTGAAGTAAAGGTAAAGTTTCAGCATGGCTTAAAGGTTATTTAAACTAATCTATAGTGTATAAGTCAAGATGGGGCATAAAAAGTTATCAGGGCCCAAGAAGTATTTGTGATGGTAAATGCTGTCTTCTTATAGCCAAGGAGGCTTGAAAAGAGAAATGTTCCTTGGGACTGATAAACTTGGAAAGAGATAGAAGTTTGGGATAGCCCAATTGTGAGTTTCTTGATACAAATTACATTATCTTATTCAATCCTTGTGGCATTGTGTCAGAGTCACATACCTATCAAGTCATATAGGTATCAAGAAGGAGTGCCAGGACTCAAATCTAATTCTTTCAAGTGTCAAATTCATCTTGTTTTTTTTTTTTTTTTTTTAATTTACTGTTACTATGGCACTAGTAGATAGTAAATACTACCTTGTGCTGCTTTGATCTGATTGTTTGATTTTTTAATTCACCCCATCCACTGAATCCACAGTGGGAAAGAAAAAAAATGTAACACTGATATACAGGAACTGGTCTGATGCTCACAGCTAGGTCTTATATATGCTACTTCAATCTGGACTATCACTAAAGACTAGGTCTTTTTCTCTTTTGTGAGAAGATTACAGAATATCAATACCACACAAGATCATTTTGAGGCTATAATGGAGAAATACCAAAACAAAGTCACTGCAACTCAACTGTACAGAACAGCATAAGTCTCCCTCTCAGCTAAAATGAATGATTTTTACTTGTTTACCAATTATAGCTTTAACCTCATCTAGCCTTAGATAAGATTCACTGAGATACCAAATCATAGAATTGCCCTAGCTTTCTGATAGCTCTCAATCTAGAGGGAATCACTGCTTCCTTAGATCTTCCTCCAAATTATTCAACCTAATCCCAAATCCTGTAATATGCTCTTTCCAACACCCTGTTTCTGAGATGTTCCCTTTGATGTATGTTCTCCCCCACTGCAACAAGTAGTAATCCCAACTTGTTCAACTACAAGTGTGTTCTTGAATTAACACCAGACTCTTATGATGGACAGGGCCTACTTTGCAGCCTACTGCTTGCTTAGTCTATCTAGTGAGCAGTTACCTAATGGAAGTGGTTAGAGCCTTCTCTCAATAACCAGTGCTATATGAGATGGAATCTTGAGGTTCTTAATGAATCTTTAATCTTGGTTTACTTTTTAAAAAGATTTTATTTATTTGAGAGAGAGAGAGAAAGAGCTGAGGGAGGGGCAGAGGGAGAGGGAGGAGCAGACCCCCTGTTGAGCAAGGAGCTCAGTGTGGGACTCATTCCCAGGACCCTAGGATCGTGACCTAAGCTGAAGGCAGACACTTAACTGACTGAGCTACCAAGGTGCTCTTTAATCTCAATTTAAACTTCTGGATGTCATCAGCTATAGTTCCATAGTTGGGTCTTTCTAGAGAAGAGGGTCTCAGAACAGGAAGGTAGGGTTAATACAAATAATCCTGGACATGTCAGAAAACTTGGCTTATGGTTTTGTCTGTTGGAAGATAGTATTGTGATCACAGTCAAGTTGTTTAACCTCTTTGGGCCTCAGGATTTTAGCTTTAAAATGGAAGGTTTGGACAATAGAGGTCTCTGAGGGTCCTTGTAGCTTTAGCATTTAATGACTGAAATTCACTATGTGGATGTCATCTCCTCTCTCTAGTAGGTAATACCATGTAACTGAAGAGTTTTGTGATCTGAGTCATCCAAAATGTTTGATTTCAAAAGATACCTGAAATATATGAAGGTATAATTTGTAATTTTCTTCACAAATATTTTCGGACAGACAGCTAGCATAATTGTTTTTGGTGTAAAAGCAGATATTGTTAAAATGTGACAATAACCAGGCAAATCTGCAGGAACACTCTTAGCTCTGTCTCCAGAGAACCAGTGCTAATAAGTCAAATTAGTAATTTTTATTTAGAAGGCATAAGAAAGAAAGCATATGGTTGCATCTTGTACCAGCTACCATAAAATTTTGAAGGAAAGTGTTGCTTACAAAGCTTCTAGGGAAGTGCTTCATAAAAGTATTTTAACCTTTATAGCTTATAAAACCAGTTTGCTTCCTTTCTTCATAAAGTATATTTTTGGCCTAAATTCTCTTTAACAACAAAGGTTTAGCAGGAAGGAAAAAAACATAGCTAGGAGAAAAATAAGTGGACTGCCTTCTAGTGGAGGACCTGTCATATATTGCTTTCTTATGGAGGTAGGATTTTCATGTGAGTCTAAACTGTGTTGTAATGCAATATATTTAGAGATTTGTTTTCAAGTAAAATAAGTGTAAGTTCTAGAAAGCTATGATCCACTGTTTAACCTTCCTGCATAGTATGAATTACAATGGTAACCATATTATGTACATACTTTATATGCATACTTTCAAAATCCTTACTCATATACAAGATCCTTTTATCTTTTGACCTCTCCTACCTTATCATTATTGAATTATATGTGTGTGAATGTAAAGTCTAAATATCTTCCATTTACTGTAATTTATTCTCCTTTAGTTTCTCTGTTCTTTCGCATTTTCTCACTTATGTTTTTAAAAAATTTCTTGTTTATTCACCTTGTAGATTCATGGTGTTTTTTTCCTTTTCCTTTTAGTTTTTCATTAAAAGAAGCCAGACTTGTAAAAGAAAGGACAGGGTTCAAAGCAAACCTAGAATCAGAGATTTGTAAGTTTATGTATAAGAGACCATCACTGCAATTGTGGTTGGCCTTATGTTAAGAAATGTATAATAAATCACGAGACGAGATTAAGGAAATTCAACCAGAAAATATAGTGGAATTCTCAAAAACTAACAGTAGACATTGAGTAGTTACATATACATGTTTATGGGAATAAATATGTGGAAGACATTCATTAGAAAATCTATTGAGTTTGCTTGTCTAAATTGCAAACTTAGTGTTTGGGTTTTCAAACCAACTTGAATGAATTTGTTTTTTGAAATAATTTTTGGTTACGAAATCATAGAACAGTTTTAAATAATTTTTACCATATATTACATAGGGACCATATATCCATATATCCTTAGTTTTTTTTTTTTTAAAGATTTTATTTATTTATTTGACAGAGAGAGAGAGAGGTCACAGGTAGGCAGAGAGGCAGGCAGAGAGAGAGGGGGAAGCAGGCTCCCTGCTGAGCAGAGATCCTGATGTGGGGCTTGATCCCAGGACCCTGAGATCACAACCTGAGCCAAAGGCAGAGGCTTAACCCACTGAGCCACCCAGGCGCCCCTGTCCTTAGTTCCTTTAAAACAAATCTACATCTCATTTCTCATATTTTTTTTATATTAAGACTAAAGTACAATTTTTGATATTTTGCATAATATATTGTCTATAAGTCTATCAGATTATACATTTGTTAAATAGTTGACCTTTGCCATTATCTCAATGGATTAAGAGCAGTGGTTCTTAAAGTTTTAATCGTAAAAATTTCTTCTATGTATCAAAATAGTTCCTAGGACTACCCCACTTCAACTTTGCCTCCTAGAAAATAGCTATCATTTTCTATTTTTCTCTTATAATGCCACATGGCTTCTATTAGTTATTATTATAATTAATTTGCCTTTTATTAATAACCATAAAACTTCTGTATATAATAAAAAATAGTAGCACATATTATTCAGTTAGCAGATTAGTGCACACATGAACTGACAAGCTCTTTGTAAAAACTAATTAGTATCTATGGTACTCAGACTGGGAACCATTGGTTTAATGCTTGACACCCTAAATTGTTAACTCCTTGCTTTTGCTGATTAAATTCTCAAAGTGGTTTACAGGACTTCCTCTCTAAATTTGACCCTGTAATTATAGATGGGCTGTTACTAAAATGTCAGTAGTATGGAATAACAATATTGATCACCCTCCCTCTGTTTTTACCTTGAAGTTTGTTATGGGAGGTAGGTATGGGAAGGATGGCTCAGATAGTGAGTAACAGGGAATGGTGAGGTTTGTGTACTGTGTGTGGCTGTGTGTTTTGAGGTGAAGTAGGTTATTTCCTGCCTAAGAGAAAATGAGTTGAAAAGAACAAGGTTGGAGGGCCAAGAAAGAATCTATGGAGGATAAGTTAGAGTTTACACCTTGAAAAAAGCACAAACAAATACCAAGTTCATAGGTAGATTCAATGTCAGGATTGCAGAGTTAAATGTTCAAGAGTCAAATTTGGAAAAGACTGGAGTAAAGACAGGAGCAAGTATCATACTGCTTTTTATTCATCTACTTCTGATATGGCTGTTTATTTTTAATAAATGGTGAAGGGCTAATTGGCTCACTATGCAATGTTTTCCATTTAGTATCCCAAAGTATATATACTTAGCTCTAATTAGAAGCTAGAAGTTTAGTTTTTTCTTCTTTTTATAACTGAAAGTTCTAATATTGGTTTGGTTTTATCATAGGAAGCAAGATAATATGTGCTTGGACTGGAAAATCCATCTTGTGACCCATAATCCTCAAACTTAAATTTTGTATAGGTTTCCTAATATAAATTAAATAATTTACTTCTTAAACACTCTCCTACAGGTTTTCCTTCCCACAGACAAACAATCTATTTTCTGTCTACAGACTTTACAGACAACTGCATCTAACTGTCATGTGGGTATACGATGTTGGGCATCAGGGGATTCTGTGTAAATTAGTGATCACTACTCTGAACTTTGTTTCCTGGTGTAAGAGCTAAGGAAGGCTCAGATGAGCTCCATAGGCCTGGAGCAGGAGCTAGAAGCATTTCTTATGTGTTGTGCCAGTGGATGAATACCAAGCCATCTGAATGTCTGAATACCAATACCATCTGAATGCCTAGGAGCAAACCTAGAGAAGTGAATATAAGTGGGACAATAGAGCAAGAAGGCCTGTGTTCTTTACTGCATAACTTATCACAGTATTTCACATGATAATAAATTGTGACTCTTATAAGGATAGGTTATGGCTTCTTTTCCAAACTTATTTGATAATTGACTTTGAATTATTTGATCATTTGACTGTGAATATTTCTAAGTGTGTGGTGGGGTAATATCTTGCTTGACATTAGTGTTCCATGGGACATGATTTGGAGAATATTGTCTTACTAGAAATTAAGTTTAAAACATAAGTTCTGCTTACTATGCAGTCATAATGCTTTTGAATGTAGAGTAGTAGATTTGCTTTAGAATGAGCAGAGCAAAATTAATGTTATTTCATTTGCTAAGGTCTGTGAAATGATATGGCACATCAGTATGATGTACTAAAAGTGAGATGGTTAGATTTGTACCATTTCAGAAAATCTCAGGTCATAGGGAGCTAGGATGGGGGCCACAGCGGAAGGAGAGATACCCTTTGGCCACTGTGGTCATCAAGGCCTGATCTATATTAGTGTAAATAGAAGCCCAAATATACTTTCAAACAAAGCCTAAGTAATAGCAGAGAATTTCCATATTATTCACTTCTTAAATTAAAGTTAATTCCTTTCCTTGAGATGCCACAAACATTTTAAAGTCCAAAATGTTCTTTTTGTGCTCAAATCTCTCCCAGTGATTGCATTTTTCTAACACAAGAAAAACTATGTGTTTATATTAAAATGCACTGCTTACAAGTCCTATTTACATTACTCACACTAGTGGGTCTGGAGGTACTTTTCTCTTTGACAATTTACAAATGTCACACATGTCTTATTCACTTCTATTTAGTCACCTTTCAAGGACAAAATTCCTCTTAATTTAGAGTTTAACTTGTGGTATGTTTAGTTTTCTGAATTAATGTTGGTGTGTCTTAGTATGCTGAGACATCTGTTCAGAGCACAGATCACCCTCACATCCAGTAATTTTATACTGCTAGACCTGGCTTCTCCTTTTCCTTTCTAAGGAAGTCATAGTTGACTATAGGCAAACTTACCAGTTGAGGCTATCATGTCATTAAGCCTGTCTCCACATTGTTTCCTTAATATTTTGCAGGATGGGAAAAGAGATAGCAGGTACAGGAACTTTCTATAGTTGGCAGAGACCATCTGTTCCTCCTTTTGGATATTCAGAAACCACCCAGCAGAAGTAGGTCCTAAACTCCTGAGTGATTTCTGTTCATGACATCAGTATAATAAACATGGGCATGCTTCCCATCAGTCACAGCAATGAGATATCAATAAGACTTTTTCTGAATTCCTATTTCTTCCTCAAGCCAAGTATGATTTATCTTCCTTATCTATAAAATATCACCTTATTTTTTACATTTGTTGTGTAGTCCTTCAAATTATATGCCTTAATATAGGTAGTTCTAAATGGGTTTTATGTTCACCTCTCTTTCCCCCTGCAACAGCCACTAATTTATCAGCCACTTGAGAGCAGGGTTGTGTGTCATTTATCTCTATGCCTCTCATTGCATGTAGCCATGGGCCTTACTCATAGTAGGTGTTCAAAAGATATTGGTTGAAATTACTTGGAATGTATTTGTGGGGCTCCAGAATAATGTTGGCCAGTGCCTATTGAAGAAAATAGGAAGATAAAGTTCTTATAAGCTATAACCTGACAATCAGAGCACTGCCATTTTTAATCTTGTTCTTGTAGCTCCTTCTACTGGAAGGTAACAAAATCTCTTGGCTAAAGGATTACTTGTATCATGACTGCCAAAAACAACAGGAACTACTGCCAAACAAAACACAAAAACTTTGTAGGAATTATATATATATTTTAAATTTGTTTAGATTTATAGCTGGGTCCTAAATTTCTAAAATGTCTATGTAGCCTCTTTTAGAAGCAACTTGGATTATTTTGGGAGGGAGATTTAATCAGATAATAGTGACGTGAACTGGGGCATTCCTTATAGTCATGGACCAAGAATAGTGTTAAGAAGAGAGCTATTTGGTTATTCCTTAGAACTTAAATGGGGTGAGGAACAAACATCTTTCCCAATCCCCTTGGGCTCCATCCTGCACTGCAGCCCAGCAGGCGACCAGTGAATTGTTGCAGCATGCCTCTGGCCCTGTATATTTTCTACCTTTACCGCTTAGACTTCAGCAGTACTTTTTCTGCTTTGGTCTAGATAGGTAGGTCAGTTTGTTGCACTCTGCCTGACTGCTTTATATGGGTTAAGAATCTCTTAAGTTTATGCTTTTGGGAGTCTATATTTCAGATAAAAGGCAATGTTTTTGATTTTCACATTTCTTTATAGGAATCATAGCCTGTTTTCTTTAATCCCAAATTTTTGAGAGGTTGTCTGGGTATTATGTATGCATTTTTAAAAAAAAAATTTCATCTATTTTACTGACAGGGAGAGAGAGAGCATAAACAGGGAGAGCTGCAGGCAGAGGGAGATTGGGAAGAAGTGTCCCCATGGAGCAGGGAGCCCAATGTTGTCTAGATCCCAGGACCCTGGGATCATGACCTAAGCTAAAGCAGATGCTTAATCGACTGAGCCACCCAGACAGCCCTTATGTATGCATGTTTAATGATTCATACTCCTAGGATTTTGAATTTGTTCTTAACAAAATTCTTTTATAGAATTTTAGAAATAAATTGTTCTTTTTTTCACAGCAATCAAATATTTATTTCAGAGTAGCTTTTGAAGGTGACTAAAAGCTATCCTTACAAATCCTAACCATCTTCTTTTTTTTGTTTTAATCATTTTTTTAAATTTATTTTCAGCATAACAGTATTCATTGTTTTTGTACCACACCCAGTGCTCCATGCAATCGGTGCCCTCTCTAATACCCACCACCTGGTCCCCCCAACCTCCCACCCCCCAACCTCTTCAAACCTTTCAGACTGTTTTTCAGAGTCCATAGTCTCTCATTGTTCACCTCCCCTTCCAATTTCCCCCAACTCCCTTCTCCTAACTCCCCATGTCCTCCATGCTATTTGTTATGCTCCACAAATAAGTGAAACCATATGATAATTGACTCTCTCTGCTTGACTTATTTCACTCAGCATAATCTCAAATTGTTCTTTTATAGAATTTTAGAAATATTAAAAGTAATGTAATAAGCTTTTCAATGTCTCCTTTCAGGAGGCTGATTGCAACAGCTTCTTTTTTTCTTAACCAGCTTATGCACAGAACAGCACGTTTCCAAAGTGTAGTGTATAGAGGGTAAAAATCTTTAAATGGAAAAATTTTCCTGCTTTTCTGTGAGGAAAATAATTAACAGTTTGACCACTGATCTATACCAGTGAATGAATGGGATGCCCTTAGCTTTTCTGAGGTTATGTATAACTTGTCTATCCAGCTTCATAAACTGTGGAATAGGCTTTATGGAGAAAAAAAAATCTAAGAGTGAATGTTATAACATGAATCAGCTCTAGCTACAAATTTGATGTAGTGTTTGCTGGAATTGACAGCAAAAGGCAACATTAATCCATATACTAGTACTGCAGAGGTTTCATATCATCTCTTTGGAACTACGTGACTTGGAATATATTTGTGTTTTCATTTTATTTCAGTGAATCTGAGCAGACAATGTGGCACATTTTGAGACATGACATAGGTTTGAAGCAATGTAGTTTATACCTGTGCAGTGTAACTCATTATAGAAGTAAGGGGGTTAGGACTTTAGTCTCACTACCTGGAAACATAAAATAGAAAATCATATTATAAGGATATATGTATGGTTGGCTCAGTTAACTGGAACTTCTCTCTTCCCTCTTCTAGTTGTATTCTGCTTTGTCAGGTTCTCTTCTGTGCTTTTGGACAAGCCATCTGATTTAAGTTTCTACTCTTAGATTAATTATGTGGGATTTGATTGTGCTTTGCTAAATTTACTTAAGAGTTAAATATGTATTCTCCTCTTCATTTAATCTAGTGATTTCACATTTGATTACCATGAGATAATTAGAGATGGAATTTCTGTGGTTGATGGTGAATGCAATCAACAGTTAAAAATTTTTGATATAGATTATTACACCTACATATTTATTGGGGAAAAATAATACAGACTAGATGTGGTATTTTTTGGAAAAACCCCATAATTTGCTAAATCTCTTTGATCCTGAAGCTTTTTTGAAAACAATGGAGGAGGAAGAGATACTATGTATTTACTCCTGTATATTATTTACTCCAATGCCCATGTGTGATACTTAACATTTTTCTTATGTGTACAGTTTTCAGTGTGCTGACAACTTGTTTAACAAAAATGTATATAAGCATATGTAGTAGTGTTAGTTTGTATTAATGACTAAGTTATAACCACACAATTGAGCATTTTGTTAAAGTATGTTTGAGGGTCCTGCTGGGTTCTCTTGTTTCTGAGGAGGGTTTTTTTCTGGACAGTTAATTAGTACTTGTCAGAGAACACAAGTGTTGGCCTGGATGATAAATCCATCCTTGGACAAATGATAGATTGGAGTCTGTCTGATTGACAGCTATCCATAACACATAACCTATACGTGATAGAGTAAATTTCAGATTGAAAAATGGTAACTGAAAACTAATAGTTAACATGAAATTGTAGTTTAGGAGAGGAAAATAATTTTCTCTCTACCCTTCTGAGTTCTTGGCTGAGAACCGTCTCCCCCATAGTAAAAGACAAATTAACAAGAAAAAAAAAAGCAAGCAGAAGTTTAATAGCATGTATACCTCTTATATACATAGGAGATACTCGTGAAAACTGAGTAACTCCCTGAAATGGCTCAAGTTACCACCTTAACTACCATTTCCAGCTAAAGACAAAAGAAGTTGAGGGAGAGGGAACAGTCTTGGGAGGTTACCAGAAAAAGCACAGTAAACAAGGGTAAGGTTGTTAGGCAGATTTAAGTCAGTGCCTTCTCCATTGATAAGAATTTCTGGAGATTTAGAATCATTCTTCTCTTCCTGGTACAGAAAGGAAGACACCCTTACAAATGGAGATTTCCCTTCCACATCTGTCTCCCTGCTCAGCAGAGAGTCTGCTTCTCCCTCTGAACCTCCCTCCTCTCATGCTTTGTTTCTCTCATTCCCTCTTGCTCAAAGAAATAAAATAATTTAAAAAATTCAACTAAAAATAATATTTATGTTAAAAAGAATTATTTCAAGATAGTATATTCTGCTCCCCTTCATCAGATATGGAGTCTCAGTGCTTGTCTATATGGGTGTTTTGGGGGGAAAAGATGATTCCCTTTGATATGACTTTAAGTAGTCATGATTACTCTGGGAGGAGTTTGGACAAATCTGGATCACTATATTTGCAGGGGAGTATTTTGCTGATGTGAGGCTTCAAACAAATGGTCAAGAACATTTTTGAGATGTTTTTAGTGCAAAAAGGTGCTTTTATTATAGCACAAGGACAGGAGCAGTGGACAGAAAGAGCTACAGTTTTGCTGTATGAAGCTGGCGGTTATATGCTTAGTTCAAGCATATGTTTATATGTTTATAAATGTTTATATGTTTATATGTTTATAACATATAAGTTATATGTTCAAGGGGAGGGGAGGTGCATGAAGTATTAGATCATAAATGCTTTCTTTGAATTTCTATTCATAAAACTACTTTCACAAGATTTCTCTGGTGCTTATCATTCAGCTCAATATTAACTATTGGTGAGATGAACATGCAGTCATGAGACCCTTTAAGAATGTAACATCCAGTATGTATTTGATCCTTATCAAAACTATGCAGGCTATTAGTCAGCCTTCTGAGGTAACGATAAACATTTTTCTGCTTTTATACCTCATTGTTACTCCTAGTTAAATGCCCCTGTGTATCTCAATCTCAATCTTCAAATTTTGGTGGAGCAAGGAATTATCCTTTGAAATGTCTCATAACTTGACTTTTTCCTCTTCCTAGAAAGCTCTTCCCAAAAGAATTGCTCAGCTTTTTCCTCACCTCCTAATGCTCCCTGACATGTTACTGTAGAGGCCACTTTTAGGCAAACCTGTTTGAGCAATGGAGTGTAGAAAGAGCTCACAGCAACCACCTAGCTGAGTACAGACAGGATCATCATGTGACCCACCTCAAAATAGCCACAGGCCCTAACTGACCAATGGGCTATTTACAACTAGGCACAGTTACCAAAAAGGAAAAATTCTGTAAGTTGCCATACCTCCTCAGCTTCCCCCTTTAAAAACAGTCCCCATCCACTTCTTCATTGCAGACAACCTCTCCTCTGCTGTCCTGCCCACTGATTCCTTGTGCTGTATTCAATAAACTTCTATCTCCTTTATTCTGCATCTGGTGAATTCTTTTACCTCCCACACCACTGGCTTCCACTGGATCATCACCCCATATTTGGGGGCCCCCATCCTATCAAGAGAAATCCCATTAAGACACCACAGTTACCTTCACATTGAAGGCTTGGAAAGCAATTCCATTTAAAGTTTCAACTTGTCCTATCATCACACACACACACACACACACACACACACACACACACAAGCACAAACACACACCCTTAACAACGTATCACTTTTCTTGCTTTATTTTTGTCTTTTTAACACATATCACTCCATAGCATATAAACTATAGAGTGTGTGTGTGTGTGTGTGTGTGTGTGTGTGTGTGTGTGTGTGTGTTTTGCCTGAATCCCCAACTAGAATGTCAGTTCCATGAGGGCAGAGATTTTTGTTTGTCATGTTTATTCTTGTAGTCCTGATTCCTTGAATAATGCCTGACACATTTAACAATGAAAAACAAAATTGTTGAATAAATGAAAGGAAGGAAGGACAAAAAAATGGAAGAAGGCATAGGGAAGGCATTGATTCCAGGATCCAAAAGTTCTTTTTGCTTTTAAAATTAGGGCAAAAATAGTTCACTCATTTTTCATTAGGATAGGATATTTAAGGAACACTATGCCTGCTCTTGAATGGAGAGGGCAACAATCAAATAGAGCTATCCACTCTTAGATGGAAGGGCTTCAGTCCATTGGGTTAGTGAAAAGGGAGAAGGAAAAGAAATGTAAAATATACAACTAAATCAATTTGGTTATAAAAACAAGATTTCTCAAGCAAATTTGTCAGTGAGCCCTCTTGCTCAACTATAGACTCCAACAGTTAAAACCAGAAATAGACAAAAACACTTAAGTCATGTTCTAACTGAAACCCACTGTTACTATTTCTTACTGCTTTCTTGAAGCATTGAGGAATGTTTTACAGTGACCAGAATATTTCAGTTGCCAGGCCAAAATAGCTCTGATAGCAACATAATGCCTAGAACATCACATCCTTTCCCTGCCCGTGATCATAGGCAGATACTGATCCCCACTTATGATCACAGGCACTCTGCCTGCTTTCTTGTACATACCCCCTGCACCCACAATCTCTCCCTATAAAAATTTAGATGTCCGTATTGTCAGCAGAGAGGCCAGTTTTTCAGGCTTGAGGCTGCCACCTTCCTCAGCTGCCAGCACCTGAAATAAATTTCTCCCCTTCTTTTTTCCAAACACTCATATCTTGAGTTACTGGTTTCTTTTGAGACAAGTTTACCAAGTTTATTTAGTTACAGTGTTGACAAACCTGTCCAGGAGCTATATTTTTGATTTGTCTAACCATCTCAGGATTTCTGGGCATGGAGTAGTTGGCCATGGCAGTGAGACAGGGCTTATTTGTTTATCTCCTGACTTAGTGGCCATGATAGATCAATTGGTAACAAACTGATTTTCTTATGTTCATTATTTGTTTTATAACTTGTTTTTTTTTTAAGATTTTATTTATTTATTTGAGAGAGAGACGGTGAGAGAGAGCATGAGTGAGGAGAAGGTCAGAGAGAGAAGCAGACTCCCCGCGGAGCTGGGAGCCCGACGCGGGACTCGATCCCAGGACTCCAGGATCACGACCCGAGCTGAAGGCAGTCGTCCAACCAACTGAGCCACCCAGGCGTCCCTGTTTTATAACTTGTTTTAAAGTTATTTGTACTTGTACTTATTTTTAAGCTCAAATCATAATACAAGAACTCCTAGGTTTGTAATGAATTTTATTACTGAAAAAGTTTCTGTAAATTAAAATGAAGTGAAGGGGCACCTGGGTGGCTTAGTGGGTTGAGTCTCTGCCTTCGGCTCGGGTCATGGTTTTGGGGTCGAGCCCCACATCGGGCTCTCTGGTCAGCAGAGAGCCTGCTTTCCTTCTCTCTCTCTGCCTGCCTCTCTGCTACTTGTGATCTCGGTCAAATAAATAAAGTCTTTAAAAAAATTAAAATGAAGTGAAATCTTTTTTTTCTAAGCAAACAATGAGGACTTCTTAACCAAGCATCTGTTCCCACTTTTTTTTTTTTTTGAAAACTCTATATATACCACACTTTATTAACTAAAATTATAGACCTGGATAGAACAAAATGTGCCACCCCAAATATGCCTTTTTGATATAAGGATTATTCTGAGATGATTATTTTAAAAAATAGCAGACACAGGAGAATTTATGAAAACACCATAAATTACCCTTTTTTAAGTGAAATTTGATTTTATAAAGGAAATCTTTATTTGTAAATGTGTGTGTCTCTCTCTCTTTGTACGAGGAAGAAAAGGATAACTATAAATTTCCAGAAAGTCTTATCAATGGAGAAGGCACTAACTTAAATCTGCATAAAAAATCTTACTCTTAGTGGTGTAAGGTGGTATCTCAATGTGGTTTTAATTTGAATCTCCCTGATGGCTAGTGATGATGAACATTTTTTCATGTGTCTGATAGCCATTTGTATGTCTTCATTGGAGAAGTGTCTGTTCATATCTTCTGCCCATTTTTTAATATGATTGTCTGTTTTGTGTGTGTTGAGTTTGAGGAGTTCTTTATAGATCCTGGATATCAACCTTTTGTCTGTACGGTCATTTGCAAATATCTTCTCCCATTCCCTGGGTTGCCTCTTTGTTTTGTTGACTGTTTCCTTTGCTGTGCAGAAGCTTTTGATCTTGATGAAGTCCCAAAAGTTCATTTTCACTTTTGTTTCCTTTGCCTTTGGAGACATATCTTGAAAGAAGTTGCTGTGACTGATATTGAAGAGGTTACTGCTTATATTCTCCTCTAGGATTCTGATGGTTTCCTGTCTCACTTTGAGGTCTTTTATCCATTTCGAGTTTATTTTTGTGTATGTTGTAGGAAAATGATTGAGTTTCATTATACATATAGCTGTCCAGTTTTCCCAGCACCATTTATTGAAGAGACTGTCTTTTTTCCACTGTATATTTTTTCCTGTTTTGTTGAAGATTATTTGACCATAGAGTTGAGGGTCCATATCTGGGCTCTCTACTCCACCTTACACCACTTAGAATGGCCAAAATTAGCAAGACAGGAAACAACATGTGTTGGAGGGGATGTGGAGAAAGGGGAACCCTCTTACACTGTTGGTGGGAATGCAAGTTGGCACAGCCACTTTGGAGAACACTGTGGAGATTCCTCAAGAAATTAAAAATAGAGCTTCCCTATGACCCTGCAATTGAACTACTGGGTATTTACCCCAAAGATACAGATGTAGTGAAAAGAAGGGCCATCTGTACCCCAATGTTTATAGCAGCAATGGCCACGGTCACCAAACTGTGGAAAGAACCAAGATGCCCTTCAACGGACGAATGGATAAGGAAGATGTGGTCCATATACACTATGGAGTATTATGCCTCCATCAGAAAGGATGAATACCCAACTTTTGTAGCAACATGGACAGGACTGGAAGAGATTATGCTCAGTGAAATTAGTCAAGCAGAGAGAGTCAATTATCATATGGTTTCACTGATTCGTGGAGCATAACAAATAGCATGGAGGACAAGGGGAGTTAGAGAGGAGAAGGGAGTTGAGGGAAATTGGAAAGGGAGGTGAACCATGACAGACTATGGACTCTGAAAAACAGTCTGAGGGTTTTGAAGAGGCGGGGGGTGGGAGGTTGGGGGAGCCAGGTGGTGGGTATTGGAGAGGGCACGGATTGCATGGAGCACTGGGTGTGGTGCAAAAACAATGAATACTGTTACGCTGAAAATAAATTTAAAAAATTTAAAAAATAAAAAAAAATCTTACTCTTCTTTTTAAAAATTATTAACATATAATGTATTATTTTTTTCAGGGGTAAAGGTCTATGATTCATCAGTCTCATACAATTCACAGTACTCACCATAGCACTTACCCTCCCCAATGTCCATCCCCCAGCCACCCCCTCCTTCCCACCCCCTCTACTTAAGCAAACCTCAGTTTGTTTCTTGAAATTAAGAGTCTCTTATGGTTTGTTTTCTCTCTGGTTACATCCCATTTCATTTTTTCTTCTTTCCCCTCATGATCCTTTGCTTTGTTTCTCAAATTCCATGTATCAGTGAGATCATATGATAATTGTCTTTCTCTGATTGACTTATTTTGCTTAGCATAATACCCTCTAGTTCCATCCACGTCATTGTAAATGGCAGGATTTTGTTTTTTTGGTGGCTGCATAGTGTTTATAGATCTCGAGATATATATATATATATATATATATATATATATATATATATATCACATCTTCTTTACCCATTCATCTGTTGATGGGCATCCTTGGCTCTTTCATAGTTTGGCTATTGTGGACATTGTTGTTATAAACATTGGGGTGCATGTGCCCCTTTGGATATCACTACATTTGTATCTTTAGGGTAAATACCAAGTAGTGCAATTGTTGGGTCATAGGGTAGCTCTATTTTCAACTTTTTGAGGAACCTCCATGCTGTTTTCCAGAGTGGCTGCACAGCTTGCACTCCCAACAGTGTAGGAGGGTTCCCCTTTCTCCACATCCTCACCAACAACTGTCATTTCCTGACTGGTTAATTTTAGCCATTCTGACTGGTGTGAGGTGGAATTTCACTGTGGTTTTGACTTGTATTTTCCTGATGCCAAGGGATGTTGAGCAATTACTCATGTGTCTGTTGGCCGTTTGGATGTCTTCTTTGGAGAAATGTCTGTCCATGTCTTCTGCCCATTTCTTGACTGGATTATTTGTTCTTTGGGTGTTGAGTTTGATATGTCCTATATAGATTTTGGATATTAGCCCTTTATCTGATATGTCTGCAAATACCTTCTCCCATTCTGTCAGTTGTCTTTTGGTTTTGTTGATTGTTTCTTTTGATGTACAAAAGATTTTGATCTTGATGAAATCCTAATAGCTCATTTTTCCTCTTGGCTTCCTTGCCTTTGGCGATGTTTCTAGGAAGAAGTTGCTGTGGCTGAGGTTGGAGAGGTTACTGCCTGGTGTCTCCTCAAGGATTTTGATGGATCCTGTCTCACATTAAGGTCTTTCATCCATTTAGAGTCTATTTTTGTGTGTGGTGTAAGGGAATGGTCCAGTTTCATTCTTCTGCATGTTGCTGTCCAATTTTCCCAACACCATTTGTTGAAGAGACTTTTCCCCATTGGATATTATTTACTACTTTGTCAAAGATTAGTTGACCACAGATATGAGGGTCCATTTCTGGGCTCTCTAATCTGTTCCACTGATCTATGTGTCTGTTTTTGTGCCAGTACCATACTATCTTGATGATTACATCTTTGTAATAGGGCTTGAAGTCTGGAATTGTGATGCCACCAACATTGGTCTTTTTTTTTTTTTTTCAACATTCCTCTAGCTATTTGAGGTCTTTTCTGGTTCTGTGAAAAAAGTTGATGGTATTTTGAGAGGGATTGAATTAAAGGTGTAGATTGCTCTAGGTAACATAGACATTTTCACAATATTTGTACTTCTAATCCATGAGCATGGAAAGTTTTTTATTTCTTTATGTCTTCCTCAATTTCTTTCATGAGTACATTATCATTTTCTGAGTACAGATTCTTTGCCTCTTTAGTTAAGTTTATTCCTAGGTATCTTATAGTTTTGGGTGCAATAGTAAATGGGCTCAACTCCTTAATTTCTCTTTCTTCTGTCTTGTTGTTGGTGTTTAGAAATGCCATCTATGAAAAACTCATAGTGAATATCATTCTCAATGGGGAAAAACAGAGAGCTTTTCCCCTAAGGTGAGGAACACATCAAGGCTGTCCACTATCACCACTGCTATTCAACATAGTACTGGAAGTCCTAGCCTCAGCAGAGAATGAAAAGAAATAAAAGGTATCTGAGTTGGCAAAAAAGAAGTCAAACTCTCACTCTTTGCAGATGATATGATACTTTATGTAGAAAATCCAAAAGACTCCACCCCAAAACTGCTAGAATTAATACAGGAATTCAGTAAGGTGACAGGATATAAAATCAGTGCACAGAAATCAGTGGCAAAGCTTTACTCGTCTTTATCTCACTGAGCTCCTCCACTCTTTTCCCAAGTCCAGTAACTATTTTTGAATTCTTTATCAAACGTATTGCTTTCCTCTGTTTCATTTAGCTCTTTTGCTTTGGTTTTGTCCTGTTCTTTCAATTGAGACATATTCCTCTGTTTATTCACTATGTCTAACTCTCTGTGTTTGTTTCTATATATTAGGAAATTGAGCTATGTCTCCTGATTTGAAAGTAGTGGCCTTATGAAGAAGAGGTCCTGTGATGTCCTATAGCACAATGACCCCGTTCACCAGAACCCAACACTTCAGAAGTGTCTCCTATATGGGTTGTATGAGCCCTAATACTGTGACTGAGCCATGTTTTTCTTCAGTCTAGTGGTCTGCAATGCCCCACTTCCTTGTGGGCAAGTCTTGGTCCCTGTGCTGTTAAGGGGTCCTTCTGGACTATCTGTGAGCTTGTAGTTTGGTGGTATCAGCAGTCCGATTAGATATATGACCTCAGCTTGTCTGCTGGGACTCTGGTTGCATGAAACTGCGGGTTGCTCTCCCTGTGCTGTTCCTTAAGAGGCTTTTGTTGGTGGGTGACTTCTGTAGTCAAACCAGATGCTTGTCCCCTGGTCTCTCAGCTGAGGCTTTAGTCAAACTGGTATGTGTGTGTTTATCTTTCCCTCTCTCTGGGGCTAGAGTCACATTGGAGTGGCTCTCTCCCTGCTGCAGCTGCTTGCAGGATATGTCACTGCAGCAGATACTTAGGAGGGACACATGCTGAGTGGGGCTGGTTGGACAGGGTGAATCAACATGGGGGTGGGATGCAAGGTTTTAGCAAAGTATGTAGAGAGTGTTTATGCTGGATCATGCAAGTGTCTCGTGTTGAGGACATGGAGATTGGGGGAGAAATGGCCCTCACCAGCACTTTCATTCTTGCAGAAGTCTCTTAATAATCCATGCTCCTCCAGCACATATCCTGAGATTAGTAAATAAATCCCTTTCATTTATACCTCAGGCTCTTTTCAAACTGTTGCTTCTATGTTGTATTTTAGTGGAGTTGTTTGTTATACTATTTCTTCAAGGGCCTAAACTCAATTTCTTATTGCCTTCAGGCATTTTCAGAGCTAACTCTACTTATTTTTAAAGTATTAGGAGTTTACCCCCCAAAGACAAAAATACTAATTCAAATGTACACATGCACCCCTGTGTTTATAGCAGCATTATCTACAATAGCCAAACTATAGAAACAGCCCAAGCATCCATTGATTGATGAATGGACAAAGGAAATATGGTATAGATATACAATAGAATATTATCCTGCCATAAAAAAGAATGAAATCTTGCCATTTGAAACTAAATGGGTGGATCCAAAGAGTATTATCCTAAGCGAAATAAGTCAGAGAAAGAGAAGTATGATATGATTTCGCTCATGTGTGGAATTTAAGAAACAAAACAAGCAAAGCAGAAAAAAGAGAGAAAGAGGCATAAAACAAGAAACAGACTCTTAACTAGAGAGAACAAACAGATGGTCACCAGAGGAGAGCTGGTTGGGGGATGTATGAAATAAGTGATGGGAATTAAGTAGTGCACTTGTTGTGATGAGCACAGGGTGATGTGTGGAAGTATTTTATCACTATAGTGTATACCTGAAACCAATATAACAGTGTATGTCAACTAACTGGAATTAACAACTTAAAAAAAACTTTTATATATCAGTGGATACTGTAGAGAGTGAAAGGGCAATCCACAGAATGGGAGGAGACATTTGCAAATCATATATCTGGGAAAGGATAAATAGAAAGAACTCCTGATACTCAACAATAACAAAAATAAAGAGCTCTGTCCAAAAATGGGCAATGGACTGGAATAGACATTTTTCCAAAGAAGATTTAAAAAATGGCTAATGAGAACATGAAAAGATGTTCAACATTACTAATCTTTAAGAGAAATGCAAATCAAAACCACAATTAGATATTATATCATACTTATTAGCATGGCTATTATTTAAAAAAAAAACAGGAGGGAGGTGAGTAGGGGATGGGATTTATGGGTGATGGATTTTAAAGAGGACACTTGTGATGAACATGGGATGTTATATGTAAGTGAAGAATCACTTAAATCTACACCTGAAACCAATTTTACCATATATGATAACTAACTTGAATTTAAATACAAACTTGAAATAAAAAAAAAGAAATAGAAAATAACAAGTGTTAATAAAGATGTGGAGATACTGGAACCCTTATGCCTTCCTGGTAGGAATGTAAAATGATGCAGATGCTATCAAAAACAGTATAGCAGCTCTTCAAAAGACAAACAAATAATTATCATGTGATCTAGCAATTCTAATTCTAGATATGTATCCAAGAGAATTGAAAGCAAGGACTCAAAAAGATATTTGTACATTAATATTCATAGCAGCATTGACAATAGCCAAAAGGTGAAAACAATCCAAGTGTTTATTGATGGGTGAATGAATGAATAAAATATGACATATTCATAGAATATAATTCAGCTTTAAAAAGGAATTAAATTTTAATGTATGCTACAACCTGGATAAACCTTGAAAACATTATGCTAAGTGAAATAAGCCAGATACAAAAGAACAAATGTGTATTATTCCATTCATATAAGGTACCTAAAATATAAAATTTATGGGGATAGAAATAGAATAGTGGTTATCAGTGACTGGAAGGAAACAGTTATGGGACATTATTATTCAATGGAACTTACTATTTAGTATTTGGAAAGGTTTTTTAAAAGTTCTGGAGATGGATAGTAGTGATGCTTGCACAACAATGTGAATGTACTTAATGTCACTGAATTGTTAAAATTCAGTTAAAATTGTAAACAATTTTAACTGTAAAAAAATAGTTAAAATTGTTAAAGTGTTAATTTTATGTTATGTATATTTTACCACAATAAAAATATTATCTTAGACTTACTCAGAGACTCCAGGAAAAATACTAAATTTATGTAAGACATGACTTGAAGGAAATTGGGAAAAATAGACATTTTGTTGGTTCTTTGTATATGTTAGTAATACTTCAATAGCATTTTCACACCTACAGGCATGATCATAAATCCATACATGTTTCCTCCTTTATAGCAGGCTAAACCACAAATAAAGAGAACAGAAAATAAAACCCAGGGACCTGGGTAACCTAAGGACAAATGTTTGGTGTGAGTGGTTTTTGTTTTGTTATGTTTGGTTTTAATTGAATTTCCATACACATATACACAAATAATTCACTCTTTGTCTTCATAGGAAGAGGAGAACAATATAAAAATAGGAGCACTCAATTTTTAATCTAGAATATTGTGCTTCACTTAATTTAAAATCTTCTAAATCATACAAAGCAATGACCTACTTACTATATCTCACTACCTTTCTTTTCCATTGATATCAACCTCCTCTGTGTGGGCTTGCACAGATGATTATCAGAATTTGCATGGATATAATTTTCTCTATTACAGAGGAAGATAATTCTGTCAGTTTTCCCCAAAGATTACATTTGTGCTCACTTCCTCTTTTAATTTAAAGCCTACTAATGTTACATATGTGGAGATAATAACACCTATCTCATTAGCTTGTAAGAACTTAAAGGGTTTGCAGAATGTAAAATATTTAGCATAGTCTGACACACTCATAAATGCATAGTAGTTCCCTTCCTATCCTGCTCATGCAGTGTTATGTTATGTCTATGATGGCCATATGTCTTGGAATTTCCAGTATGGTACCAATATCAGATATCTTCTTCTCTTAACACCATAACATATTTCTATAGATCATAATCCTCAAGTCAGCTTTTAGAATACAGAGAATGTATTCAGATAACATATATTCCTTAAGCAATAATAATAGTTACTAGATTTTGAATACTTACTATGGTAGCCATATCAGCTGCTCACATACACTATGTCATTTTTTGTAACATCACTGTGAGATGGATAGTGTTGCTGTTATTTAATAGATGAGGAAATAGAGAGATCAATTAGTTTGGACAAATTCCACACCTGGTAAGTTGTACAACCAGGTCCTCTGACTCCCTGGCTGGTGCATTTTCTTTTTCCACAAGGATTCATGGTTCTGGTTAATAAACACACATGAAAACACAGCCTTTTTGAAAGGGGTGTTGCTTAAAAAATACAGACTACATTTTTAAGAAAGATTATTTATTTATTTATTTATTTGAGAGAGAGTATGAGAGAGCACAAGCAGGGGGAGCTGAGCAGGGTGCCTAATGCGGGGCTTGATTCCAGGACCCTGGGATCATGACCTGAGCCAAAGGAAAATGCTTAACCAACTGAGCCACCCAGGTGTCTCCAGGCTACTTTTTAAGTAATGCTAAATATTTGATTACATGTTGCATTCTGCTGTCTGAATGTCTGTGTCCCAAAAAAATTCCTATGTTGAAATCCTAATGTCTAATATGATAGTAGATGGTGCCTTTTGGAGGTAATTAGGTCATAAGGGTGGAGCCCTCATGAATGAGAAGCCTGAGAGAGTTCCCTTGCCCCTTTTGTCATGTGAAGATATAATGAGAGGTCTGACTTGGAAGAGGGTCCTAACTCTACTATGTTGTCACCCTGACCTCTGAATTCCAGCCTTTGGAGTTGTGAGAAATAAATGTTGTTGTTTATAAGCCACCCAGTCTGTGGTATTTTGTTATAGCATCCCAAATGGACTAAAACATTTTGAAAAAAGGAAGCCAGTATGTGATAGAATGATAGAATCATTCTTGTGCAAGAAAAACATTAGGTGCCTTGATTTTCTTTTCTCTGAATTAGTAATGACTTGCCTCACATGATGTCAAGGACTGACTGGGGAAATGTTTAATGTAGAACCTCCAGCTTTGAAGTACAAATCCTCAGAAACATAAATATAGAGCAAGATTTCCTGAATATTCAAGCTTATACTTTGAAAAGGGATTGACAAGAAAAAGCTTGATGTTGAAAATGGCTCAGTTATAATCAGTTGCTGAAGTTATTCTGACAATCAACTACAATGCATCAGGGCAGACATTTTCAGGAAAGGTTAAGGTTTCCTTGACAACTATCAAATGCATTGTTAATATTCCATGGGAAGTTTTTGTCAATAATGACTGAAGTGCTATAAAACTATTTTTAAACTCTCTTTTGAGTTAATTCTATCCTTTCAAAATTCTTTTTGCTCAAATTTACTGTATTGCTTAATTAATAGTTATTTGGGGAAGGTTACTGAACATTCTGTTGAAGGAAAGGTTTTGACTCTTTCTGTCAAATAGGATTAAATATATCAGTGAACAGGGAACTGTTTTGAAAAGTTCCTGGCAAATTCTAATGTAAAGGAGGAGTTAGGCCCATAAAATAGTCACCCAAAGTTACAGTTACAAGTGTCTACTTAAAATTATTGTTAATATCTATTATAGAACTTTTGTATTTGCAAACGTCATAGCAATTCCTTTGAATTGGTTATTCCACATAACAATCCGACTAAGATCTTCAGTGTCTATCTTTATTCTAAACGTGAAAGACTCAAGACGAATTACAGGTAGCTAGATCTTTTGACCATTCATTAGAAGATAATCATGAATACATATCAATCAGAATCAGAAGATTTTAAATAGTTATTAACATAATTAGAATTGATGTATTATATTACTTGTAATTGTATCAAGTACTACATGATAAGATTTTTGGTATTCCAAGAACATGATGGTGGACAACCTAAAATCAATCAAGCCTCTACACAAAGACGTGAGAATATTTAGAAAGCCTCTATTATCAAAAAATTAATGACAACTTCATTCATTGTTACCTTCAGTTGAAGTCTTGCTCTTTATGGAGTCTATTCCTAACTCCACCAGAAATGGGCAGTTACTTTAAATTATACCTTTCAATAAATATACTTTACCCAGATGTTTTTTTATTGGTTGAGGATATTAAAAGCATGGTTATTTTTACTAAGCAGAATAAACATTTGTAAATGAGTTATAATATTAATTCAATGTTAACTTAGATGTTTCTAAAAACACTACTGATTTTTAAAACTCTTTAGTACAGTGGAAATTATCGTAGAAAGGTAACTGAGAAAGCAACTTCAATAATGGAATTCTAGACTTCTGTGTCTTAGTGACAGGCACCATAGTATAGTAGAAAGAAAAATAGATAGAAACATACCTATAAATGAATTATGTGGATATTTAAGAATAACCCTCTTACACTGTTGGTGGGAATGCAAGTTGGTGCAGCCACTTTGGAGAACACTGTGGAGATTCCTCAAGAAATTAAAAATAGAGCTTCCCTATGACCCTGCAATTGCACTACTGGGTATTTATCCCAAAGATACAGAAGTAGTGAAAAGAAGGGCCATTTGTACCCCAATGTTTATAGCAGCAATGGCCATGGTCGCCAAACTGTGGAAAGAACCAAGATGCCCTTCAATGGACGAATGGATAAGGAAGATGTGGTCCATATACACTATGGAGTATTATGCCTCCATCAGAAAGGATGAATCCCCAACTTTTGTAGCAACATGGACAGGACTGGAAGAGATTATGCTGAGTGAAATAAGTCAAGCAGAGAAAGTAAATTATCATATGGTTTCACTTATTTGTGGAGCATAACAAATAGCATGGAGGACATGGGGAGATGGAGAGAAGAAGGGAGTTGAGGGAAATTGGAAGGGCAGGTGAACCATGAGAGACTATGGACTCTGAAAAACAATCTGAGGGTTTTGAAGGGGTGGGGATAGAGGTTGGGGGAACCAGGTGGTGGGTATTGGAGAGGGCACGGATTGCATGGAGCACTGGGTGTGGTGCAAAAATAATGAATACTGTTATGCTGAAAAAATAAAAAATTTAAAAAAAAAGAATAACCTTGAGACAGATGCTGCTTTACTTACAGTCTTATATCTATACCCCTAATTTTCTTTTTTCTTTCTTTCTTCCTATTTTATTTATTTATTTATTTATTTAGGTCTTACAAATCAGCACGAGAATATCTATTTCCTGGGTTGGAGTTTTTTTCTTATTTTATTTTATTAATTTTAAGTTTTTATTTTAATACTGGTGAGTTAGCATGAAGTGTTATATTAGTTTCAGGAGTAAAATAAACTAATTCAACACTTTCATACCTCACTTTGTGATCATCACAGCAAGTGCACTCTTTAATCACCATCACCTATTTCACCCGTCCCCCACCCACATCACCTCTGGTTAACAATTTATTCTCTATAATTAAGAGACTGTTTCCTGATTTGTCTCTATCTCTCTGTCTCTTATTTTTCCCCTTTACTTGTTTTTTTTTTCCCAGATTTATATTTTAAATTCCACATATGTGTGAAATAATATGGTATTTTTCTTTCTCTGACTGACTTACCTTGCTTAGCATTACACTCTCTAGCTCCATCCATATTCTAGAAAATGCCAAGATTTCATTCTTTTTATGGCTGAATAATATTTCATTTTATATATACCACCTCTTCTTTATCCATTTATCAATCAATGGACACTTGGGCTTCTTTCATATTTTGGCTATTGCAAATAATGCTTCAATACACACAGGAGTGCATGTATCTTTTAATTAGTGTTCTTATATCTTTGGGTAAATGCCCAGTAGTGTGATTGCTGAATCATAGGTAGTTCTATTTTTAAATTTTTAAAATTTTAAATTTTAAATCTCTAGTTTTTTCCACAGTGGTTACACCAATTTTCCTTCCCACCAATGGTGCACAAGTGTTCTCTTTTCCCCCACATCCTCATCAACAGCTTTTGTTTCTTGTGTTGTTAAATTTAGCCGTTCTGACAGGTGTGAGGTGGTATGTCATTGTGGTTTTGATTTGCATTTCACTGATTATAAGTGATAATGAGCATCTTTTCATGTATATGTTGGCCATCTGTATATCTTCTTTTTTTATTGAATAAAAAAGATAAATTAATTTAGGAAAATGTGAAACACACACAAAATTATAGACCAGAGCATAATCAATTACCAATCAACAATTAGCACCACATGGTTTTTCTTGTTTAAAAGATACCCTTAGCCATTATCCTCTTTCCCTGATCCTGCCCTCACCTGCCCAAACAGATTATTTCAAGACAAATCCCAGGCAAAGCTCTTTGAAAATCAGTCCTATTTTCTTCAAAGTTGTCTATGTTGCCAGCTATAAATTTCCACAGGGCTTTGAAATATCTGATTAAACCTATATGATAGTTCAAGTATGAAAGTAAGAATTAAATTATACCTGAAAGTTATGTAACTTTTTTAAAAAATATACTTTTTTATTGCTAAGTGATCAGTCCTTATTCAGTCATTTATATTTGTTCTTTAAGTTTTTTATTCTCCAAATTTTTATTCAAATTCAAATTAGTTAACATATAGTGTAGTATTGTTTTCTGGAGTAAAATTTAATGATTCATCACTTACATATAATACCCAGTGCTCATCATAAGTGCCCTCCTTAATGTCCATCACCCACTTAGCCCATCTCCCCACCCACCTCCCCTCAAGCAACCCTCAGTTTTTTCTCTATCAATAAGAGTCTCTTATGGTTTGCCTCCATCTGTTTTTATATTATTTTATTTTTCCTTACCTTCCCCTATGTTCCTGTGTTCCTGTGTTCCTGTGTTTTGTTTCTTAAATTCCATGAGTGAAGTCATATGATATATATATATATACATACATACACACACACACACACACACACCACATTTACTTTATCTGTTCATCAGTCGATGGACACATGGTTTCTTTCTATAGTTTTGCTCTTGTTTATAACCCTGCTATAAACATCGTGGTGCATGTACTACTTGGAATCTGTATTTTTGTGTCCTTTAGGTAAGTATCTAGTAGTGTAATTGCTGAGTTGTAGGGTAGCTCTATTTTTAACATCTTGAGGAATCTCCATACTGTTTTCCACAGTGGCTGTATGCATTTGCATTCCCACCAACAGTGCAAGAGGATTCCCCTTTCATCGCATCTTAGCCAACATCTATTGTTTCCTGTATTGTTAATTTTAGCCATTCTGACAGGTGTGATGATATCTCATTGTGCTTTTGACTTGTATTTTCCTGATGATAAGTGATGTTGAGCATCTCTTCATATGTCTCTTAGCCATCTGGATGTCTTCTTTAAAAAAATGTCCGTTCATGTCTTCTGCCCATTTTTAACTAGATTATTTATTTTTTGGATGTTGAGTTTGATAAGTATCTTATGTATTTTGGATACTGACCAGATATGTCATTTGCAAATATCTTCTTCCATTCTGTACTCTGACTTTTGGCTTTGTGAACTATTTTCTTCTCCGTATAGAAGATTTTATCTTGATGAAATCCCAGTAGTTCATTTTTGCTGTTGTTTCTCTTGCCTCTGGGAATGTGTGTAGTAGGAAGCTGCTATGGCCAAGGTCGAAGAGGTTAATGCTTGTGTATTCCTCTAGTATTTTGATGTTTTTCTTTGGCATATTTAGAACTTTCATTCATTTTTGTTTTTATTTTTTATTTTTTAATTTAAATTCAATTAGCCAACATAGAATACATCGAGTTTAAGATGTAGAGATCAATAATTCATCAGTTGCATATAATACCTGGTACTCATCATATCATGTTCCCTCCTTAATCCCATAACCCACTTACCCCCAACTGCCCACCTACTTCCCATCCAGTAACCCTCACTTTGTCTCGTATAGTTAAGAGTCTGTTATGGTTTTTCTCCCTTTCTCATAACTTCTCATTCAGTTTTTCCTCCCTTCCCCCAGGATTCTCTGCTTTGTTTCTCAAAGTCCACATATCAGCAAGATCATATAATTATCTTTCTCTGATTGATTTATTTTGCTTAGCATAATACCCTCCAGTTCCATCCATTTCAATGTAAATGGTTAGTATTCATCCTTTCTGATGTCTGAGTAATATTCCATTGTATATATATCCCACATCTTCTTTATCCATTCATCTGTTGGTGGACATCTCAACTCCCCATAGTTCGGCTATTGTGGGCATTGCTTCTATAAATATTGGGGTGCATGTGCCCCTTTGGATCACTATATTTGTAATTTGGGGGGTAAATATCCAGTAGTGCAATTGCTGGGTCATAGGGTAGCTCTATTTTCAACTTTTTGAGGAACCTCCAGACTGTTTCCCAGAGTGGCTGTACCAGCTTGCATTCCCACCAATAGTCTAAGAGAGTTCCCCTTTATCCACATCCTTGCCAACATTTGTTGTTTCCTGACGAGTCAATTTTAATCATTCTGACTAATGTTAAGTGGTATTTCACTGTGTTTTTGATTTGTATTTCCCTGATGACAAGGGATATGAAGTATTTTTTCATGGGTCTGCTGGCCATTTGTATGTCTCCTTTGGAGAAATGACTGTTCATGTCTTCTGCCCATTTCTTGATTGAATTATTTGCTTATTGTGTGTTGAGTTTGATAAGTTCTTTATAAATATTGAATATTAGATCTTTATTTGATAAGATACTTGTAAATATCTTCTCCAATTAACTAGGTTACCTTTTAGTTTTGTTGACTGTTTCCTGCAGTGAAGAAGCTTTTTATCTTGATGAAGTCCCAATAGTTCATTTTTGCTTTTGTCTCCCTTGCCTTTGGAGAGGTATCTAGCAAGAAGTCACTGTAGCCAAGGTCAAAGAGATTGCTGGTTATGTTCTCCTCCAGAATTTTGATGGATTCCTTTCTCACATTTAGTTCTTTCAGCCATTTTGAGTTTACCTTCACGTATGCTGCAAGAAAATGGTCTAGTTTGATTCTTCTACATGTGGCTGTCCAATTTTCCCAACACTGTTTGTTGATGAGACTGTCCTTTTTCCATTAAATATTCATTCCTGTTTTGCTGAAGACTATCTGACCATAGACTTGAGGGTTCATTTCTGTGTTTTCTATTCTGTTCCATTGATCTATGCATCTGCTTTTGTGCCATTACCATACTGTCTTGATCATTACAGCTTTGTAATATAGCTTAGAGTCCAGGATTGTGATGCCACCAGGTTTGGTTTTCTTTTTCAACATTTCTCTGGCTATTAGGGGTCTTTCTTGGTTCCATACAAATTTAGAATTATTTGTTCCAGCTTTGTGAAAAATGTTAGTGGGATTTTGATAGCGATTGCATTGAATGTGTAGATTGCTCTGTGCAGCATAGACATAAACAATATTTGTTCTTCCAATCCACGAGCATGGAATATTTCTCCATTTCTTTGTGTCTTCCTCAATTTCTTTCATAAGCTTTCTGTAAGATCATAAGTGATCATAAGATCCTTTACCTCCTTTGTTTGGTTTATTACTAGGTATCTTCTTTTTTTGGTGTAATTATAAATGGGATCAATTTCTTAATCTCTCTTTCTTCTGTCTCATTGTTAGTGTATAGAAATGCACCTGACTTCTATGCATTGACTTTATATCCTGCCATGTTGCTGAATTCCTGTATGAGTTCCAACTATTTTTTGGGTGGAATCTTTTGGGCTTCTCACATAAAGTATCATGTCATCTGTGAAGGATGAAAATTTGATTTCTTCTTTGCCAATTTTGAATGCCTTTTATTTCGTTTTGTTGTCTGATTGCTGAGGCCAGGACTTCTATTACTATGTTGAATAGCAGTGGTGATAGTGGACAGTCTTGCCATGTTCCTGACCTTAGGGGGAAAGCTTTCAGTTTTTCCCCATCAAGAATGATACTCACTGTGGGCTTTTCATAGATAACTTTTGTGATATTGAGGTATCTTCCCTCTATCCCTACATTGTGGAGAGTTTTCATAAAGAAAGTGTGCTGTATTTTGTCAAATACTGTTTCTGTATCAATTGAGAGGGTCATATGGCTCTTGTCCTTTCTTTTATTAATGCAATGTATCACGTTGATTGATTTGCAGATGTTGAACCACCCTTTAAGTCCAGGAGTAAATCCCACTTAGTCATGGTGAAAAATCCTTTTAATGTACTATTGGATCCTACTGGCTAGAATTTTGTTGAGAATTTTGGCATCTATGCTCATCAGGGATATTGGTCTGTAATTCTCCTTTTTGATGGGGTCTTTGTTTAGTTTTGGGAAGAAGGTAATGCTGGACTCATAAAATAAGTTTTGAAGTTTTTCCATTTCTATTTTTTGAAACAGTTTCAGAAGAATAGGTATTAGGTCTTTACATAGTTGGTAGAGATCCCCTGGGAAACCAACTGGCCGTGGGCTCTTGTTTCTTGGGAGATTTTTGATTATTGCCTCAATTTCCTTGCTGGTTCCTTGCTGTTCAGGTTACTATTTCTTCCTTTTTCAGTTTTGGTAGTCTATACATTTCTTGGAATATGTCCATTTCTTCCAAGTTGCCTAATTTGTTGGTATATAATTTCTTATAATATTCTCTTATAATTGTTTGTATTTCCTTGGTGTTATTCAGATCTCTCCTCTCTCATGATTTTATTAATTTGCATGCTTCTCTTTTATTTTTGATAAGTCTGAATAGGGACTTATTGATTTTATTCTTTCAGAGAATGGGGTCCTAGTTTCAGTAATCTGTTCTACTGTTCTTTTGCTTTCTACTTCATTGATTTTTGCTCTTATCTGTATTATTTCTCTTCTCCTGATTGGTATTGGCTTTATTTGCTTTGTTTTCATTTTAATTTGCTTCCATGAATTTTTAAAATTTGTCTTTAATATCCTGATTGATACATTCATTCTTTAGTAGGATTTTTGTTTAACCTCCAAGTATTTGATTTCTTTCCAAATTTCCACCTGTGATTGAGTTTAAGTTTCAAAGCATTGTGGTCTGAAAATATGCAGGGAATAATAACAATATTTTGGTATCATTTGAGACCTGATTTTGTGACCCATTATGTGATCTATTCTGGAGAATATTCCATGTGCACTCATGAATAATGTGTATTCTGGTGCTTTAGGATGGAATGTTCTCAATATATATGTGAAGTCCATCTGGTCCAGTATGTCATTCAAAGCCCTGTTTTCTTGTTGATCTTCTTCTTAGAGGATCTGTCCATTGCTATGAGTGCAGTGTTAAAGTCCCCTACTGTTACTGTATTATTATCAATATGTTTCCTTAACTTTGTTGTTAATTCGTTATTATATTTGGTTGCTCCCAAGATAAGAGTATAAATTTTATAACTGTTAGATCTTCTCGTTGGATAGACAGTTTAAGTATGATAAAGTATGACGTAGTGTCCCTCTTCATCCCTTAATAGAGTCTTTGGTTTAAAATCTAGTTTGTCTTATATATGGATTGCTACCCAAAGTTTCTTTTGATGCCAATTAGCATAATAGATTGTTCTCCACCCACTCACTTTCAATCTGGAGGTGCCTTTCATTCGAAAATGAGTCTCTTGTAGACGGAGTATGGACAGGTCTTGGTTTTTTTTAATCCAGTCTGATACCTGTGACTTTTGATTGGAGTATTTAGCCCATTTAAATTTAGAGTAACTATTGAAAGATGAATTTAATGCCACTGTATTACCTATAAAGTCCCTGTTTCTGTAGATTTTCTGTTTCTGGTCTATGTTACTTTTGGGTTCTCTCTTTGATTACAGTATTCCCTTTAATATTTCTTGCAGGGCTGGTTTAGTGATCATATATTCTTTTGGTTTCTGTTTATCCTGGAAGCTCTTTATCTATCCTTTCTTTCTGAATAACAACCTTGCTGGATAAAGTATTCTTGACTCCATGTTCTTCCCATATACTACCTTGAATATAGCATGTCAGCTATATGCTTTTTGGCCTGCCAGGTTTCTGTGGATAGGTCTGATGTCAATCTGACATTCCTCCCTCTGTAGGTAAGGAGCCTCTTGTCTCAAGCTGCTTTCTGGATTTTCTCTTTTTCCCTAAAATTTTCAATCTTTACTATTATATTTCAAGATGTTGATCTATTTTTAATGATTTTGGGAATTGTCCTCTCTATCTCTTGGAGATGAATGCTTGTTTCCTTCCCCAGATTTGGAAGTTCTCAGCTATGATTTTCTCAAATACACCTTCTGTCCCCCCCCCCTTTCTTCTTCCTCTGGGACCCAAATAGTTCTAATATTATTTTGCTTTAAAAAAAAAGATTTTATATATTTATTTGACACAGAGAGAGAGAGAGAGAGATCACAAGTAGGCAGAGAGGCAGGCAGAGAGAGAGGGGGAAGCAAGCTCCCCACTGAGCAGAGAGCCTGATGCAGGGCTCAGTCCCAGGACCCTGAGATCATGACCTGAGCTGAAGGCAGAGGCTTAACCCACTGAGCCACCCAGGTGTCCCTAATATTATTTTGTTTTATGGTATTGCTGATTTCTCAATGCCTCCCCTCATGGTCCATTAGTTGTTTTTCTCTCTTTTCCTCAGCTGCCTTCCTTTTCATCATTTTGTCTTCTATGTCACTGACTCTCTCTTCTGCCTCATTTACCTTAGATGTTAGAGAATCCATTTTAGACTGTATCTCAGTTATAGCATTTTTAATTTCAGCCTGATTAGATTTTATTTCTGCACTAAGAGATTCTCTAGTTTTTTTTAATGCTTTTTTCCAAACCCAACTAGTAACTTTACAATCATTATTCTGAATTCCATTTCTGACATTTTACTTATATCCTTATCAGTTAGATCTATGGCAGAGAGTATTATCTCTGGTTCTTTCTTTTGCTGTGAATTTCTCCTTCTAGCCATTTTTTTCTAGAGAAGAATAGACAAACAAAAGAACAAAATCAAAAATATTAACAGTGACCCCAGCAAAACAGACACTCGAAAATTCTAAAGAGTTCAGAGGCCAAAAAAGAAAAAAAAAAAAAAAAAGGAAAAAAGAGACAATTTGTTCTCCCATGTGGACAAAACAGAGTGCTCCTCTTGGTCCTGAGTGTATTTTGGTCAGTTTGTTAGAGGACATGAGGACACTAAATCTCAAAATTATAAAGAAAAACTTTATATATATTGAATTCAGTGAAAGGAAGACAAAAAATGAAGAAAAAAATATATAATGTAAATATAAAAATGAAAATTTAAAAAAAGACAAAGACAAAGAGCTGATAAAATGAGAAACTAGTTGGAAAGGGGGGGAAAAGAGAAAGAAAAAGAAAATTTTAAACTGAAAGACTTAAGACTCTTGAGAAAAATATCTCGAATTCTATATACTATTTTCCTCTAGCTCTGGACTTTTATAGTTCTGTGTGATCCATAAACGTGGTATTTGACTGATGTTCCCACTGTTGTTCTGGGAGAGGGGCCTGTTGCACTGCTTCTCAAATGTTTTTGTCTGGGTGGAATTGCACCATCTCCTGTCAGGTGGCTGGGCTCAATGTAAGCTGCTTTTGGTTGCTCTATGTGGCTTTTTCCCCTGAAGACTCTTTTTTTTCTTTTGCCACTTTAGAGGATAAGAAAAAAACAAAAACAAAAATAGCGCCCCTGATCTCCAGTCCTGGAGTCCAATGATCATGGCCTGTGCTTTTCAGTGCACCCTCAGAGAAAAGCAGTAAAGCACCTTTGTTCACCAAACTCTGAAGACTTTTGCCATGTACACTCGCACAAATTTTCACATGGGAGGGATGGGGGTCTCACCAGGGTCCTTCTGTTCTCTGGGCCCCTGCTCTGGGAGCAGTCGCCTCATGATGGGCACACAGGCACTGCTTCTCCCAGGGGAGTGAGAGGGGTCTCATAGCGATTTTGCTGCTTGTCAGGGCCCTGCTTGGACAGCAACCCAATTGCGCTGTTCTCAGTTTATAGCAACACCTAGCTGAGAGCCCACTGTTGCCAGCTTCCCTGATAAAATGCCTGCAAACTCTGCTGCACTAAGGCATCCCTGCACTGTCTGTGAACCTAGGGACCCTGAGACCACACTGTCCCACCTAGGATTCTGCTCTCTTTGCCACCTGAACACCTTTCAGGCAGGGATGTCCCTCACAGGAGTAGACTTCTAAAAGTTCTGATTTTGTGCTCCACTCTTATACCATTTTCCAGTAGCCAGCTTCTAGAGGCTCCCTCCCACCAATGGTTATGTTCTGATATATCCCCTTAAATTCATTTCTCTGCACCTCCTACCTTTCAAAAAGTGGTCAATTTTTTATTTGTAGAATTGCAGCAATTCTTTTCTTATATCTCAGGTTGAATTCACAGGTGTTCAGAATGATTTAATAGATATCTAGCTGAATTCAAGTGACGAGACGATAAGAAGGCTCCCTACTCTTCTTCCATATTCTCTTCCCTTCCCATCGATTTTAAATTAATTTTGTGTATGCTATAAGAATATGGTCCAGTTTCATTATTCATTTTGCTGTGCAGTTTTCCCAGCAGCTTTTGTTGAAGAGACTGTTTTCCATTAGATATTCTTTCCTGCTTTGACCAAGATTCGTTGACCATAGAGTTGATATTCATTCTGTATTCTCTATTCTGTTCCATTGATGTATGTATCTGTTTTTCTGCTGGTACCATACAGTCTTGATGATTACAACTATGTAATACAGCTTGAAGACTATAATATTTGGTTTACTTTTTCAACATTACTTTGGTTATTCAGGGTCTTTTCTGGTTCCACGCAAATTTTTGAATTGTTTCTTCTAGCTCTATGAAAATGATGGTATTTTCATAGTGATGCACTGGATGTGTAGATTGCTTAGACATTTAACAGTATTTGTTTTACCAATCCATGAATATTGGATGCTTTTCCATGTCTTTGTTTTCCTCAGTTTCTGTTAAAAGGGTTCCATAGTTTTCAGAGTAGGGATTTCTTACTGCTTTGGTTGGGTTTATTCCTAGATATCTTTTGGTTTTGGTACAATTGTAAGTGGGATAGACTCTGTGATTTTTCTTCCTGATGCTTCATTATTGGTGATAGACATGCAACTGTAGGTTTAATTTACAATCTGCAACTTTCCTGAACTCATGTATAAGTTCTAGCAATTTTTGGTGGAGTCTTTCAGGTTTTCTACATATAGTATCATGTCATCCATGAAGAATGAGTTTTATTTCTTCCTTGCTGATTTGGAGGGCTTTTATAAATCCTTTTGCTGTATGATTGCTGAGACTAGGACTTCTAGTACTATGTTGAACAACAGTGATGATAATGGACATCTCTGTCATGTCCCTGGCCTTAGGGGAAAAGCTCTCAATTTTTCCCCACTGAGGATATTAGTTGTGCGATTATCATATATGACCTTTATGATGCTGAGGTATGTTCCTTGTGTCTCTACTTTCTTGAGGGTTTTATCAAGAAAGTATCCTGTATTTTGTTAAATGCTTTTCTGCATCTATTGAGAGGATTATATGGTTCTTGTCCTTTCTTTTACTATTGTGGTGTATCCCATTGATTTGTGGATATTGAACAACCCTTGTATCCCAGGAATAAATCCCACTTGGTCTTGGTGAATAATTTTGTTAATGTACTGTGGATTTGATTTATTAGTATCTTGTTGAGAATTTTTTCATTCATATTCATCAGGGATATTGGTCTGTAATTCTTTTTAGTGGGGTCTCTGTCTAGTTTTTGGTCGAGTTAATCCTGCCTCACTGAACGAGTTTGGGTTTTCCTTCCATTTCTATCTTTTGGAACAATTTCAGCAGTATACATATGAACTCTTTGATAAATGTTTCATAGAAATCCCCTGGGAAGCCATATGGCCCAAGACTCTTGGTATTGGGAGATTTTTAATTACGGAATCAATTTCTTTTGTGTTTATGGTTCTGTTCAAATATTCTACTTCTTCCTATTTCTGTTTTGGTCATATTTATGTTTCTAGGAACTTATCTATTTCTTCCAGATTGCCCAATTTTTTTTGCATATAACTGCTCAAAATTCTCTTATAATTGTATTTCTTCAGTGTTGGTTGTGATCTCTCCTCTTTCATTCATGATTTTATTTATTTGGGTCCTTTCTCTGCACCATGCCTGGCTAGGGGTTGTCAATTTTGTTAATTCTTTCAAAGAACTGGTTCCTAGTTTTGTTGATCTATCTACTGTTTATTTTGATTTCTATATCATGGATTTCTGCTCTAATCTTTATTATTTCCCTTGTTCTGTTGCTTTTAGGCCCTTTTGTTCCTGTTCCTTTTCCAGCTCCTTTAGGTGTAAGTTTAGGTTGTGTAGTTAAGACTTTTCTGGGGGGAGGAGTCAAGATGGCGGAGAAGTAGCAGGCTGAGACTACTTCAGGTAGCAGGAGATCAGCTAGATAGCTTATCTAAAGATTGCAAACACCTAAAAATCCAACGGGAGATCGAAAAGAAGAAGAACAGCAACTCTAGAAACAGAAAA
>NW_019154151.1:2988768-3026819 GCF_002288905.1 Enhydra lutris kenyoni | reverse complement strand
CTTTTTAATGTGCTGTTGGATCCTGTTTGCTAGGATCTTGTTGAGAATCTTAGCATCCATATTCATCTGTGATATTGGCCTGAAATTCTCCTTTTTGGTAGGGTCTCTGCCTGGTTTGGGGATCAGGGTAAAGCTGGCTTCATAAAAAGTGTCTGCAATTTTCCTTCTGCTTCAATTTTTTGAAACAGCTTCAGGAGAATAGGTGTTATTTCTTCTTTGGAAGTTTGGTAGAATTCCCCAGGGATTCCATCAGGTCCTGGGCTCTTGTTATCTGGGAGGTTTTTGATCACTGCTTCAATCTCGTTGCTAGATATTGGTCTATTCAGGTTGTCAGTTTCTTCCTGGTTTAATTTTGGGAGTTTATAGTTTTCCAGGAATGCATACATTTCCTCTAGGTTGCTTAACTTATTGGCATATAACTGTTGATAATAACTTCTGATGATTGTTTCTACTTCCTAGGTGTTAGTTATGATCTCTCCCTTTTATTCAAAATTTTATTAATTTGAGCTTTCTCTCTTTTCTTTTGGATTAGTGTGGCCAATGGTTTATCGATCTTATTGAATTTTTCAAAAAAAAACAGCTTCTAGTTTCATTGATACATTCTACTGTATCTCTAATTTCTACCTCATTTTTCTCTGCTCTAATCTTGATTATTTCCCTTCTTATGTGTGGAGTTGGTTTTATTTGTTGTTGATTCTCTAGTTCTTTAAGGTGTAGAGACAGCTGGTCTGTTCTGGATTTTTCAATTTTTTTGAAGGAGGCTTGGATGGCTATGTATTTCCCCCTTAGGACCGCCTTTGCTGTATCCCATAGGTTTTGGACTGAAGTGTCTTCATTCTCATTGGTTTCCATGAATTGTTTAAGTTTTTCTTTAATCTCCTGGTTGATCGAAGCATTCTTAAGCAAGGTGGTCTTTAGCTTCCAGGTTTTTGAGTTCCTTCTGAACTTTTCCTTATGATTGAGCTCCAGTTTCAAAGCATTGTGAACTGAGAATATGCAGGGAATAATCTCAGTCTTTTGGTATCGGTTGAGCCCTGATTTGTGACCCAGTATATGGTCTATTCTGGAGAAGGTTCCATGTGCACTTGAGAAGAATGTGTATTCTGTTGTTTTAGGGTGGAATGTTCTGTATATATCTATGAGGTCCATCTGGTCCAATGTGTCATTCAATGCTCTTGTTTCTTCATTGATTTTCGGCTTCGATGATCTGTCTATTTCTGAGAGAGGCGTGTTAAGAACTCCTACTATTAATGTATTCATATCAATATGACTCTTTATCTTGATTAACAGTTTTCTTATGTAATTGGCTGCTCCCATATTGGGGGCATAGATATTTACAATTGTTAAATCATCTTGGTGGATAGTCCCTTTAAGAATGATGTAGTGTCCTTCTATATCTCTGACGACAGTCTTTAGTTTAAAATCTAATTTATCTGATATGAGAATCGCTACCCCAGCCTTCTTTTGAGGCCCATTGGCATGAAAGATGCTTCTCCATCCCTTCACTTTCAGTCTGGGTGTATCTTTAGGTTCAAAATGGGTCTCTTATAGACAACATATGGATGGGTCCTGTCGTTTTATCCAATCTGCAACCTTGTGTCATTTTATGGGTGCGTTTAGACCATTCACATTGAGAGTGATTATTGATAGATACGTTTTTTATTGACATCATGTTACCTTTGAAGTCTTTCTTTCTGTAGATTGTCTCTATATTTCTGTTCAATGCTATTCTTAGGACTTTTCCTCTTTTATAGAAACCCATTTCATATTTCCTGCAGTGTCGGCTTGGTGGTTGCATAGTCTTTTAAGCCTTGCCGGTCTTGGAAACTCTTTATCTCTCCATCCATTTTGAATGTCAGTCTTGCTGGATAAAGTATTCTTGGCTGCATGTTCTTCTCATTTAGTGCCCTGAATATATCTTGCCAGCCCTTTCTGGCTTGCCAGGTCTTTGTGGACAGGTCTGACGTTATTCTGCTGGGCTTTCCTCTGTAAGTAAGGAGCCTCTTTGTCCTAGCGGCTTTCAAGAGATTGTATCTACAATTATGATTCCTCTATTTGACTATCATGTGCCTTGATGTTTCCTGGAATCTATAATCTCGGGTGGAGATCGTTCAGCTCTAGTACATGAATGCTGGTTCCATTTTCGAGATTGGGAAAATTTTCATGAAGAACTTGTTCCACTATATCTTCTAGACTTCTTTCTTTCTCCTTTTCAGGGATTCCAAAAATTCTGACAGTGGAACGTTTCATGGCATCATTTGTTTCCCTGATTCTGTTTTCATGGCTTCTAAGCTGTTTGTTCCAGGCTTCCTCCTGATCCTTTCTCTCTATTTGTTTGTCCTCCAGATCACCAATTCTATCTTCTGTTTCAGTTACCCTAGGTTTGAAAGAATTTAGATTAGATTGGAACTCATTGAGAACATTGTGAGCCTCATCCCTGGTGGTTTTCAATTCTACCCTAACATTGTGAACATCATCCCTGGTCACTTTCAGTTCTGCCCTAATCAATTCCGTTTGGTCATCCATGGCTTTCTCCATCCTAGCTATTGCCTGGATAATTGTTAGCCTGAATTCTCTTTCCGACATATTGTCTATGTTGATAGCTGTTAGCTCTGTTGCAGAAGGCCCATCCTCTGTATTTTTCTTCTGTTGGGCATTCCTCCTCCTAGTCATTTTGTTGAGAGATGACTGAACGGATGTAGCTGGATGTATCCACCATGGTGTAGTCAAGGTGTACCCTGAAACACTTCTGAGCAATCAGGATTCCTCCCAAATGAGAGGAAAAAGAAAAGGAAAAGAAAAAAAAAAAAGAGAGAGATAGAGAGACAGGAAAAAAAGCGAAGATAAAATGAAGGCTCAGCCCAAATGGGCCCCAAGGTAAGATTGATGGAGTATACAAACAAAAATAGACAAACAAAAAGACTGATAAAAGTATATGACAAGAGAAAAAAAAACATATATATAAGCAAATAAAGGAAGAGCTTCATCAAAAAGAACCCCAAGTGTAAGATTAATACAGGACAAACACAAAAACACAGAAACTCTTGTGGAAGAAAAAGATGGGAGAGTGGTTATAAATTCTCAATGTGGGTGAGGAAGGTTGTTTTGAATCTTCCTGGATATATCTTGATATCTCTGTTAAAGGACTCAACTTTCCTAAGATAAAGGGGGATTAAAAATTGGTTTACCTATAGGGGTAGCATTGATTGGGGAAAGGGAATTATCTTGAAGTTTAACTCTATATGAATATTAGAAAATAAAAATAAAAAAGGAATAAATTAGACTAAACTAAACTAAAATTTAAAAAAAAAGTTAAAAAAATAGAAATGCAAAAGAATAACACAGGTTTATGTATCAAAATGTTCAGGTTAGAAGTTTATTATGGAATTTAGGGGCGCCTGGGTGGCTCAGTGGGTTAAGCCGCTGCCTTCGGCTCAGGTCATGATCTTAGAGTCCTGGGATCGAGCCCCACATCGGGCTCTCTGCTCAGCAGGGAGCCTGCTTCCTCCTCTCTCTTTGCCTGCCTCTCTGCCTGCTTGTGATCTCTCTGTCAAATAAATAAATAAAAATCTTTTAAAAAAAAAGAAGTTTATTATGGAATTTCATGTACTGGACATCTCACTGTGATGGTAAATAGGTTAAGAAATTATCCATATAAAAAAATAAACCAGAATAGTGGGAACGAGTTAAAAATAAAAGTTGTCCTATGAAGTAGTGGTGCTTGTTCTCTTGTAGTCTTTTTTTTTTTTTTCTTTCCTGGTTGGTTTTCTGGGGGAGGGGCCTGCCACGTGGGTTTTCAGTCAATGATGTTCTCTGAGTTAAGTCCTCCTGCCCCCCTCAAGGGGGTGGGCTCTGAGAAAACCGGGTTTTTCAGGCTTTTGTTCTCTGGAGGTTTTTATGTTTGTTCATTTTTTTTTCTCTTGCCTTGACTGCTTTTGATGGTTTTTGTAGGTTTAGAGGAAAGCAAACTGCACCATGACCTCCCTCTCAGAGAGAAGCCTCAGTCTGCTCTCCTGTGGGTTTTGCATAGCCCATTTAAATTCCCCCTTGGCTGCTGGCAGAGCAGGTTCCGAGTCGCGGTCCCTGGGGACGCAGAATCTTCTGCTTGTACCCAAAACCAGGGCAGTGGTGGCTGTCTGGGCAGCTCCAGACCGCCAGAGAGGTCCCCAGCAGCAATTGCACACTGAGATTTTCCCACTGGCCTGGGCTGGGAGTGCCTGGTCTTTCTGGGTCTAAGAGCGCCAGGCCTGCGCACACCTCTCTCATGGGAGGGTGTGGGTTGCACGCATCTCAGGCTCTGATAGCAGGGCGTGGGTCCGAGAGCACCAGGCTGAGCCTTCACGCACCTCTCTCAGGGGAGGGTTTGGGGCACGCGTGCGTCTCAGGCTCTGGTAGAATGATGGGGGTCTTAGATCGCCGGGCTGGGCCTTCGCACACCTCTCTCAGGGGAGGGTGAGGCGTGCCTGCATCTCAGGCTCTGTTAGCATGACTCTGCATTCTGCCATCTGGTGAGGCTCCCAGCCCCTCACAGGAGCCAGACGCCACGTGTTCTCAGGTGCACTGGCGGCTGAAGGACCAAGACCTGGTTTCTCCACAGCACTCTCTCTGGCTCAGCACCAGGGGAGGCTGTCCTGGGTCTTGGGGACTTAAGCCCCTGTCCCTAGCTGCCCTGATTCCCAAAATTCCCCCCCCCCGCAATCCTTTGCTCTTTTTGAGTGCTTTCAACCAGTCTCCAAGTTAATGCTGGTCCCCAGATTCAGGGAACTCTTGTATTAGGGGTATTACTTTCCAATCGGTTGCCTCTGGTGGCTGCATCCCCCTTTTGTTTATCTTCCGATATCAGTCCGACGTTCCCACTCTGCTTTACCTGCCCACTGGCATCTTCTGCCCCTGTAGAGATCCAGACATGTATAATTCTGATCTCAGGCTGATTTCATGGGTGATCGGAGTTCTTTGGTAGTTAACCAGCTCACTTTAGGGTACAGGTTGAAACAGCACCTCCTCCTACTTCCCCGCCATCTTGTCTCCTAGCTAAAACATTTTTAAAAGTATATCATGAGAATAGACAGTGTCATAGATTGAACAGCATGCCTAGAAATAGACTTGTATCAGAAATTAGAATATAGTGTTTATGGTATTTCAAATTAATGTGGAGAGGATAAATTAATATATGGTGTTGTGATCACTGACTAATTCTATTAAAATTAAATTAAGTCCCTGCATCATACCAAAATTAATTCAAAGTTAAATATGTATTATAATAGAAGAAAATAATACATATAATGCTGGAAAAAATATGTGTTTATAATATTAGAGGATAAGGATGATCTTTCTAAGTGTGACACCAAAGCCGGATATTGTATGGGAAAACACTGGCATATCTACTACAAAAAATAAAGCTTTTATACGTTAATAAGTACTATAGCCAAAATTAAAATGCAAGTTACACACATAGAAAAAAATTATAGCATATGTAATAAAATATTGATATTCTTCTGTAAAAACTTAATTCGGTCTTAGAGAAAAGTTCCAAGATTACTAAACTGAATTTCTGTTTATCCTTCTTCCAGATGTTCTAAATGTCTGTATTTTCTCTATTTATTTGATTTATTCTTTCTCTCTATCTTTTCCCTTCTTTCTCCACCCAGTCTCATTCTCTCTTTCTCTGTTTCCCTCCTCCATCTCTCTATCCACACACACGCACAGACACACAGACCCACACACAATTTTATTTTTTCTGAACTGTTTGAGAGTAACTTTCAGGCATGAATCCCCTTTACTTCTAAACACTTTAGTGTATGTTTCCAAAAAAACAAGGAATTTTTATACATAATCATAGCACATTTATCAAAATTAATAAATTGACATTGATTGAATATTATTATCTAGTATCAGAGCTTATTAAACTTTTGCTAATTGTCTAAATAATGTCCTTTATAACAAAAGAAAACTCAATATTATGTGGTGCGTTCAGTTGTAATGTCTCTTTGGTCTTCTTTTATCTGGAAAATTTCCCAAGCCTTTTTTTTTTTTTCCATTCACAACATTAATGTTTTTGTGTAACGTTTTGAAGTATAAAGGCCTATAATTTCGTAGAATGTCTCTCAATTTAGGTTTATATGATATTTCTCATGATCAGTTTCATATTAAGCACTTTTTGCAGGAATACCACAGAAGCAATTCTGAATTTTTTGCGCATCATATCAAAAGGGTGCATGCTGTTGCTTAGTCCCATTATTGGAAATATTTAATTGCATCACTTGGTTAAGATGGTATTGTAAAGAAGGAAAAATAAATTTCCCTTCACCCTTCTAGGTTCTTGCCCAAGACAATCCTGCAATAAAAGATTAACAGGGGAAAGTTATTCAAACAGAATTTGAATAACATCTATACCTGCTGTATATAGGGCAGATACCCAGGAAAAACTAACTCCTTGAAATGGCCCAAGCCACCACCTTAAATACCATCTCCAGCTAAAAACAAAAGATGTTGGGTGGTGGGAGGTAGAAAACCAGATATGGGGGGTTACCCGGAAAAGCCCAGGTAACAAAGATATGGTTGTCATGCAGATTTAAGTCAGTGCCTTCTCCACTGAAATGAGTTTGTAGGGAATGGACATCTTTCTCTTCCTGATATGGAGAGGGAGACTTCTTTACAAATGGAGATTTCCCTTATAAATATAAATGTCTCTTACAAAATGTAATATTTGCTCATTTCCAGATCTGCTTCTGTGTCTGCAATTTGTTAAAGACAACCAGCCTAAAATAATCCTTATGCCATAGGGGCATATCTTCGGATGACAAATTCTGCTTCCCATTAATATCTGTAAGGATTCTCCACCATGAAGTAATTGATAATCATCTTGTGGGGATATACTTTGAGACTATGCAAATATCCTGTTTAGAATTGACAATTTGGAAACACTTTAATATTGCAGATCTGTTAGATGAACTATGGCATGTACAATGGAATACAATACAATCTATATAATATAGAAGAATGCTTAGATTGTGGAAAGATGTTTTTCATGTATTTTTAAAATAAAAGCTGATTACAGTGCAGTAAGTACACTATTTTCCTATATTTTACACATACATTTTCTAAGCCTGGACAGAGATCTATGCTGCTACAAGTTGTATAACCACAAAAACATACTCTGAAACAGATAATGGCATGAAGGAAGTTTATTAAGGTGTACTTTTAATTTCAACCCCTGTATGTAGGGAAGGGAAGAAACATGATTGGACAGAGGGGAGAGTTGAGCTGAGAGGTAGCCACAACCAGCTGTCATTTGACTCCATGCGGATGACTTGTTAGTTGTCTTAAGTCAAGGAAGGGGCTAAGGTGGAGGAAAAGGGGAGCCTTTTAAGCACAAGCAATCAGTCATTGCATGCATACTGGCCCTGGAAAGGAGCTGTGACTTTAGGGTACCTCTTGTCAGTGAGGGAAATTACCAGGGAGGGAAAGTTAACAGCCACAACATTTCCAATACATTGGGTGATAGACTGCTTTGGCCTAAAATGGGGATCTGGGTGGCATAACACAGCAACCATGACACAATGTTATTGATATTATTATGGTTTGCTTCTAATTTCTTTTTTTTTTTTTTGCCTTTTTATATTTTATAAATGTTCTACAATAAACACATATAATACTTAGAATTTGAAAAATACATTTCTTTTTCAAAGAGAAAATTGCTCTACTGCTTTGGAAAAGAAATGCTTATGGTCCCAGAATACTGGAGCCAGAATATTAAATATTTCTTTAGAGGTAGAATGGCATAAAAGTTTTGGTGCTTCATGAAACTGGTTTCAGATCCACTCAGGTTTATGGTCTTAGGACTTATAATCCTTGACACTTTACTTAATATCCTCAAATTTCATATCCTCATTTGTAGTGATGGAAGGCTGAGTGTGTGGTGGAGGGGTCCAGATTAGGGGTGGATAGTTGATACCTATTTTGAAAAAAATATTTTGAATGTGACAGTTAATGATAATATTGCTAAGGTGGCTACCACAAAGCCACAAAGTAACACCTCAGTAAATGCTATCCATTATTTGTTCATTTATTTAGACTATGTATTTTCTTAAATCCTCTGGACTTTCCTGTTTGTTTAAAAATATTATCTATATACTTGATGTCTTCCAAGAAGTTATCCCTTCACTAAAGTCTAGAACAGTTAAAAATTAGAAAAAAAATTATAAGTATTCAACTTTAGAACCTCAAGAATGGAGAATGGAGGCAAGGCATTCTTGAGGTATTTGCTTAACCATTTATTTTCAACTAAATGTTCATTTATCAAACGAATGAGAACAAGGGAAAAGTGATAGATTGTGTTCTGTTATGTATAGAAACTTTCTAGATTTAAAGGTATATAATTTTTCTTGTCTTTGTTCAGTGATATGCTTGATTTAAAAATGTTATTTTAATATCATGTCTTAGGAATTATAGTATAATCAACCATCTGTATAAAATTTAAATTTTCTTAACTACTTATAGAAAAACTTGTAAGAAAGAACAGTATGTTCAATTAAAAGAAAATGATTTGAATTTAGCTTTGATATACTGGACAATATTAATTGCAATTAAACCTTAGAAAATTTAATCTTGGTTTTTATGTCAGGTATTCTTTGCCAGTATTGCTACCTCTGTGAAAATTCATTTATTATTTCATAAATTATTTTCCCCTTGAGACATTTAAATCCCAGCTTAAATCATTGAATTGAGCTGATGAAAAGCAAAATGAAACTTCATGTTAGTATCACTTTATGGCTCTATTTATCTGATATATTCAATAATGCTTTTTAATCCAGCCTAAGGATTAATAGTAGGAAAGACTGCTCATAAATTTACAAACTTAGTGTTATATAGTGATGACATTCTGCATTTGAAAACCTTGGCCCTTTCCAAAAATTCCACTCAATATGCTTGTAGCCATGACTATATAAAAAGGACTGGCCAATGAATTTAGTCAAACAACTGGGCACTTCATTAAAAAGCAAAGGAAAATAATATGAAAATAAAGTCTTACACACAAAATCCTCACTCACATCTGTTGTTTGATATTACTTAGAAACACAAGAAATATGAAGGTATTTTAGAGTTTTAATAAATTATTGTAGCATCATATATGCATAGTATGTGATTTTCCTAACATTCATCTGTAAAGGTTAATTTTATATGTCAACTTGGCTCGGCCCCACGGTACCCAGGTATTTGGTTAAATATTATTCTGGGTGTTTTTGTGAGGGTGTTTTTGGTTGAGATTAACATTTGAGTCATTAAACTGAGTCAAGCAGATTGCTCTCCCTAATGTAGGTGAGCCTCATCCGGTAAGTTAAAGGCTTAACTATATCAAAAAGGCTGACTCTCCAGTGAATAAGAAGAAGTCTTCTTACCTGACAGCCCCTATGTCTGTGTGTTGGGTGGGGGGGGTGATTTGGTTAGAATACCTAACATCAGATCCATACCATAACAAATTTTTAAGTGTACAATACTGAATTATTTACTATAGATACAATATTTTACATCAATCATACTTCAATAAAACTTTAAAAAGAGAATAAATTCTTCATGCCTGACAGCTATCAGACTAAGACTTCAGCTTTGTTTGTTTGCATGTTCCTGAATTTAAAAAAAAAAAAATAGGGGTGCCTGAGTGGCTCAGTTGATTAAGCAAGTGCCTTCGGCTCAGGTCATGATCCCGGAATCCCGGAATCGAGTCCCGCCTCAGGCTCCTAGCTCCTAGCTCCATGAGGAGTCTGCTTCTCCCTCTGACCTTCTCCCCGTCATTCTCTCTCTCACTCTCTAGCAAATAAACAAATAAAATCTTAAAAAAAAGAACAACTTAAAAAAATAGCCTTTCCTGGTCTCTAGTGTACAGACTTAACCTGCAGATCTCGGTCCTTACCAACCTCCATAATTGCATAAGTCCATTCCTTATAATAAATCTCTTTCTATAGATATATACAATCTGTTTGTTCTGTTTTTCTTGGGAACGCTCCCTAAACACACCATTATATATATAACTATATATATATATATATGTGATTCTTCAAGGAAATTGGTAATTATTTATTTCTAAGCCACAGAAAAAGTTATTTTGTTGATAGAAAATAATTAATCAGCCCATCATTGAATGTTTGTATACTTTATTAGAAATACCCCAAATGGGGCACCTGGGTGGCTCAGTGGGTTAAAGCCTCTGCCTTCAGCTCAGGTCATGATCTCAGAGTTCTGGGATCGAGTCCCACATTGGGCTCTCTGCTCAGCAGCGAGCCTGCTTCCTCCTCTCTCCCTCCTCTCTCCCTCCTCTCTCCCTCTCTGCCTGCCTCTCTGCTTACCTGTGATCTCTGTCTGTCAAATAAATAAATACAATCTTAAAAAAAAAAGAAATACCCCAAATAGACAGGAGTTAAGAATGGTAGAGGAGTAGGGGACCCTAATTTCACAGTCCCCAGAATTCAGCTGGATAGTTATCAAATCATTCTGAACATGGGTGAAATCAATCAGAGATCTGAGAAAAGAATTGCTGCAATTATACAAATGGAAAAGCAACCACTTTTTCAAGGTAGGTGGTGCAGAGACATGAATCCCAGGTGATATATCAGAGGATTCCACATGGGGAGGAACCTGCTATAGAGGCTACTGTAAAGTATTACAAGCATTAAGGCCCTAAATCAGAAATTTTAGAAGTCTGCTGCAGTGACTGGGAATATCCCTGGCTTAAAAGTGCTCAGGTGGCATGGAGTGGGGCAGAATCTCAGGTGGGACAGCAGTCTCAGGATCCTCTGGGTCACAAAAAGAATGCTGGTGCTTGAGTGCCACCAAGTTCCCAGACACTGGAGTAGGGAAGTTGGCTGAAAACAGGGAGTCTAGGTGCAAGCTTTCTGCTCAATATTGTCATAAGCTGTGAACTGCTGCAGAGTGACATGGCCCCTCTCTGGGTGGGGTCCACCAAAAGGCAGAAGCATGGTGAGAACCACCTCCCTCCCCTGTGAGGAATGGCATGGGTCCATGCCATAGGAATCTGTAAAGTTTGGAGACTGGAAACTGGGTCACATGTCTGAGACAAAAACACTGGGTTATTGTCTGGCTGAACACAAAGTTCGAGGGAGACCAAAGATATGACCATGATAAACTGTTTTTCTGTGAGGGCTCACTGAAGAATGGGGGACAGTAACTTTCAGCTCCAGAGTCAGAGACTGGGGTGTCACTATTTTCATCTCCCCCTTGGTGCTAAAAGCTTTCAAGGAGCAAAACAACACCACACAGTGTATCCTGAGCCACTTAAACTGAGCCAGGCCTCCTGGCAAGGGAGGGGTAATTTCACCCCAACAAAGACATCTTAGAATCAGTGCAATGGACCTTTCCCCAGAAGACTAGCACAAAAAAACTCATTTTCACCAAATTTACTGATCATAGAGGGCAGTGAACCTTCAGCTTTTAGGAAAAACAGTATATAGCATTTGAAGGTTGATGATGATGATGATTATTATTATTATTATTTTGTGGTCTCTCAGTACCCTCCCCCGGTGTTTTCTTAATTTATCAACTCTTTTTTTTTTAAACTTTTAAAAAAAATTTTTATTTTAAAATTTTATTTATTTATTTATTTGTCCGAGAAGGAGAGGGAGCATAAGCAGGGGGAGCAGCAGGCAGCAGGAGAAGCAGGATCCCTGTGGAGCCTGTCATGGGACTCCATCCCAAGACCCTGAGATCGTGACCTGAGCCGAAGACAGATGCTTCACCGACTGAGACTCCTGTCAGGTGTCCCAGTATATACACTTCTTTTTTTTTTAATTTTTAAATTTATTTTCAGCGTAACAGTATTCATTGTTTTTGCACCACACCCAGTGCTCCATGCATTCCGTGCTCTCTCCAATACCCACTGCCTGGTTCCCCCAACCTCCCACCTCCCGCCCCTTCAAAACCCTCAGATTGTTTTTCAGAGTCCATAGTCTCTCATGGTACATCTCCTCTTCCAATTTCCCTCAACTCCCTTCTCCTCTCCATCTACCCTTGTCCTCCATGTTATTTGTCTGGTTTGTTTTCTTTGCGTTATTCTAGTGTTATTGTTGCTATTTTTGTCCTTTCTCTCTCTTCCATCTATTCATTTCTGGAGAAAATGATGAGATAGAGAAACTCACCCCAAAAGAAAGAACAGGAGGCAGTATTGGCTGTCAAGGATTTAATCAATTTGGATATAAGTTATATGTTGGAACTAGAATTCAAAGCAATGATTATAAAGATACTAGCTTGGCTTGAAAAAAGCATAGAAAATGGTACAGAATACTTCATGAAAAAATAAATGAACTAAAATCTAATTAGAATGAAATTAAAAATTCCATTAATGAGATACAGTAAAAAATAGAGGCTCTAATTGCTAGGAAAAATGAGGCAGAAGAGAGTCAGTGACAAAGAAGACAAAATGATGGAGAATAAGGAAGCTGATAAAAAGAGAGAAAAACAACTACTGGATCATAAAGGGAGAATATTGAGAGATCAGTAACACCATAAATGTGAAATAATATTAGAATAATGAGGGTCCCAGGGGCGCCTGGGTGGCTCAGTGGGTTAAAGCCTCTGCCTTCGGCTCAGGTCATGGTCCCAGGGTCCTGGGATTGAGCCCCACATAGGGCTTTCTGTTCAGCAGGGAGCCTGCTTCCTCCTCTATCTCTCTGTCTGCCTCTCTGCCTACTTGTGATCTCTATCTGTCAAATAAATAAATAAAAATCTGAAAAAAAAGAATAAAAAAAAAAAGAATAATAAGGGTCCCAGAAGAATACAGAGACTGGCACAGAAGAATACAGAGACTGTAGGCGAAACCTTCAATAATTTGGGGAAAGAAAATAGGCATTCAAATCCAGGAGGCTTAGAGAACCCCACCACTCAAAATCAATAAAAACAGGTCAACACTGGGACATATAATAGTGACGCTTGCAAATTGCGAAGATAAGGAGAAAATCTTGAAAGAAGCTTGGGACAAGAGTTCTTCAAGCTACAAGAATAGACACCTAAGGCTTGCAGCATACCTATCCACAGAGACCTGGCAGGTCAGAAAGGACTGGCATGATATTTTCAAGGTGCTAGATGGGAAAAATATGCAGCCAAGAATACTTTATCCAGCAAGGCTGTCATTCAGAATAGAAGGAGAAATAAAGAGTTTCCAGGACAAACAAAAACTAAAGGAATTTCAGAACACTAAACCAGCCCTGCAAGAAATATTACAGGGGAGCCTTTGAGCAAAAAGAGAGCCCAGGAGTGTCTAGATGGCTCAGTCATTAAACATCTGCTTTTGACTCAGGTCCAGATCCCAGGATCCTGGGATTGAGCCCCACATTGGGGTTCCCTGCTCAGCAGGAACTCTGCTTCTCCCTCTCCCACTCCCCCTGCTTGTATTCCCTCCCTCTCTCTCTCTCTCTCTCAGTCAAATAAATAAAATCTTCAAAAAAAAAAAAGAGAGAGAGAGAGAGAGAGAGAGAGATCCCAAAAGTAACAAAGACCACATAAAGGAACAGAGACAATCTGCAGGAACGGTGACTTTACAGGTAATAAAATGACATTAAATTCATATCTTCCAATAGTTATTCTGAATGAAAATGGAGTAAATGCTCCAATCAAGACATGGGGTATCAGAAAGGATTAAAAAAAAAAAAAAAACCATGATCCATCAATACGCTATTTACAAGAGACTCATTTTAGACCCAAAGACACTTCCAGATTGAAAGTGAGGGGAGGAGAACAATTTATCATGCCAATGGACATCCAAAGAAAGCTGGAGTACCAATCTTTGTATTTCACAAACTAGATTTTAGACCAAAGACTGTGACAAGAGATGGAGGAGGACAGAATATCATAATAAAGTGTTCAATCCAACGAGATCTAACAATTATAAATATTTATGTCCCTAAATTGGGAGCAGCAATTATATAAACCAATTAATAACAAAGTTAAAGAAACTCACTGATAATAATAATAGTAGTAGGGAACTTTAACAGCCCACTCACAGCAAGGGACAGATCAGGTAAGCAGAATATCAACAAGGAAACAAAGATCTTGATTGATGTACTGGACCAGTTGGACATCACAGATATATTGTGAACCTTTTATCCTAAAGCACCAGAATACACATTCTTCTCAGGTGCACATGGAAAATTCTCCAGGATATATTACACACTGGGTCACAAATCAGGTGTAAACCAGGACCAAAAGAAGGAGATTATTCCACTCACATTTTCAGATCACAGTGCTGTAAAATATAAACTCAATTGCAAGATAAAATCTGGAAGGAACACAAAACCATGGAAGTTAAAAAGCATCCTACTAAAGAATGAATGGATCAATGAGGAAATTAAATAAGAATTAAAAAATTAGTGAATACAAATGAAAATGAAAACAGAGCAGTTCAGAACCTTTGGGATGCTGCGAAGGAGGTTCTAAGAGAAGTATATAGCAATACAAGCCTTTCTCAAAAAAACAATAAAGGTTCAAATACACAACCTAACCTTACACCTAAAGAAGCTAGAAAAAAAACAGCAAGTAAAGACTAAATTGATCAGAAGAAGAGAAATAATAAAGATTAGAGCAGAAATCAATGATACAGAAATCAAAAAAACAATAGAATAGATCAACAAAAGTAAAAGCTTGTTCATTGAAGGAATGAATAAGATTGATAAATCACTAGCTAGACTTATAAAAAGAAAAAAGACTGAAATAAATAAATTCAGGAATGAAAGATGAGATATTAAAATAACCACTGAAGAAACACAATTATAAAAGAATATTATGAGCAATTATATGCCAACAAATTAGTCAATCTGGAAGAAAGAGATGCATTCCTAGAAAAATATGAACTACCAAAACAACAACAGGAAGAAATAGAAAACCTGAGCAGACTCATAACCAGTAACAAAATTGAAGCAGTAATAGAAATCTCCCCAAACACGAGAGAATAGAGCTAGATGGCCTCCCAGTAGAATTCTACCAAACATTTAAAGAAGAATTAATAACTATTCTTCTGAAGCTGTTTGAAAAAATAGAAATAGAAGGAAAAATTCCATGCTCATTTAAAGAGGCCAACACTATATATTGATCCCCAAACTAGACAAGGGCCCTACTAAAAGAATCACAGACCAATATTTCTGGTCAACTTGGATGCAAAAATTCTCACCAAGATAGTAGCTAAGAGGATCCAACAGTATGTTAAAAAGATTACTTTCACCATGACCAAGTGGAATTTATTTCTGGGTTGCAAGTGTGGTTCAACATACTCAAATCAATTAATGTGATACACCACATTAATAAAAGAAAGGATAAGAACTCTATGATCCTCTCAATAGATGCTGAAAAACATGTTACAAAATACAGTATTCTTTCTTGATTAAAACTTTCCACATTGTAAGGATAGAGGGAACATACCTCAATATCACAAAAGCCACTGTTGTTCAACATAGTCCTGGAAGTACTGGCTTCAACAATCAGACAAGAAAAAGAAATAAAAGGCATTCAGTTTGGCAAAGGAGAAATCCAGCTTTCATTGTTCCCAGACGACGTGATACTTGATATAGAAAACCTAAAATCTCCACCCAAAAATTGTTGGAAATCATACAGGAATCCAGCAACATGGGAGAATTTATAAAATCAATGCACAGAAGTCAGGTGCATTTCTATACACTAACAACGAGACAGAAGAAAGAGAAATCAAAGCATCAATCCCATTTACAATTGCACCAAAATCCAGAAGACACTTAGGAATAAACCTAAGCAAAGAGGTAAAGGATCTGTATTCTGAAAACTATACAACACTTATAAAAGAAATTGAGGAAGACACACAAAAAAGGAAAAACCTTGTATGCTCATAGACTGAAAGAACAAATACAGTTAAAGTGTCTATGCTACCCAAAGCAATCTACACGTTCAATGTAATCCTGATTAAAATACCAACAACATTTTTCTCAGACCTTGAGAACACAATCCTAAAATTTTTATGGAATCAGAAAAGACCCTGAATAGCCAGAGGAATGTTGAAAAGGAAAACCAAAGCTGGAGGCATCCCAATTCCAGACTTCAAAACGTATTACAAAGCTGTACTGTACTAGCACCAAGAAGACGCATATATCAATGGAATGGAATACAGAATCCAGAAATGGACCCTCAGCTCTGTGGTCAACTAATTTTTGACAAAGCAGGAGAGAATATCTAATTGAAAAAAAGTCTCTTCAATAAATGGTGTTGGGAAAATTGGACAGCCATTTGCAGTAGAATGAAACTGGACCACTTTCTTACACCATACACAAAAATAAATCCAAATGGATTAAAGACCTAAATGTGGGACAGGAATCCATCAAAATTCTAGAGAGTACAGGCAAAAACCTCTTTAATCTTGGTGACAGCAACTTCTTTCTAGACATGTCTTCAAAGGCAAGAGGTACAAAAGCAAAACTGAACTATTGGGACTAAATCAAGATAAAAAAGATTTTACACAGCAAAAGAAACAGTCAACAAAACTAAAAGGCAACCTATAGAATGTGAGAAAATATCTGCAAATGTCTTATCAGATAATGGGCTAGTATATAAAATCTATGAAGAACTTATCAAACTCAATACCCCCCCAAAACAAAGAATAATCCAGTCAAGAAATAGAAGACATGAACAGACATTTCTCCAAAGAAGGCATATGAATGACCCACAGACACATGAAAAAATGCTCAACATCTCTCAGCTTCAGGGAAATACAAATCAAAACTACAAAGAAATAACACCCCACACCAGTCAGAATGGCTAAAAAAATGACAGGTGAAGAAGCAGCAGATGTTTCCTAGGATGCAGAGAAAGGAGGAACCCTTTAACACTGTTGGTGGGAATGCAAGCTGGTGCAGCCACTCTGGGAAATAATATGGAACTTCCTCAGAATGTTAAAATTAGAGCTACACTTCGACTCAGCAATTGCACTGGTAAGTATTAATCCAATGGATATAAACAGTGATTCTAAGGGGCACATGCACCCCAATGTTTATAGAGCAATGTCCACAATAGCCAAAATACAGAAAGAGATCAGATGTCCATGGACAGAAGATTATAAATATAATGTATATATATGTATACATATATATGTATACATATATATATGTATAATCATATATATATATACACACACACGTGTGTGTGTGTGTATATATATATATATGATTGGGAAGGAAAACTAAGATGAAAATTAAGAGGGAGACAAATCATAAGAGACACTGAACTCTAAAAAATAAATTGAAGTTTGCTGGAAGGGAGGTGGGTGGGGGAATGGAGTAACTGGTTGATGGGCATTAGAGGGCACTTGAAAGAATGAGCACTGGGTGTTGTATACAACTGATGAATCACTAAACTCTATCTCTGAAACTAATAATACACTACATGTTTATTTATTTTTTTAATCATTTTTTAAAAATTTATTTTCAGCATAACAGTATTCATTGTTTTTGTACCATACCCAGTGCTCCATGCAATCCGTGCCCTCTCTAATACCCACCACCTGGTTCCCCCAACCTCCCCCCCCCCCCACCTCTTCAAACCCTTCAGATTGTTTTTCAGAGTCCATAGTCTCTCATTGTTCACCTCCCCTTCCAATTTCCCCCAACTCCCTTCTCCTAACTCCCCATGTCCTCCATGCTATTTGTTACACTATATGTTTATTAAATTTAAAATAATTTAAGTAAAAAACCCAAATAAACCAAATAAAATTTTTGTTATGATTTGATCAACAATATAAAATTCTCGATAGTTTTCACTGTGAGGTGTCAGACTACTTGCATTTCAGCTATGAACAGCCAGAAATTTGTGAATAATTTAATGCTTGCAAATATTTTGTGCTCCTCTTGAGCAATGATGAAACTCATATTGAATTCAAAACTTTATTAGGACCTTTGTTTTTTAGTTTCAAGAATTAACATATTAGCTAGTGCTGGTCTGCATTTCTGAACTACAGTGAAGCAAACCAGAACTTTGCTTGTACTTGAAACTGCCCTTGGATTGACTGGGACAAATGCATTACATCATGAACTGTTTAATTATTTATTTTAGATATGTATGCAGATTTACTAGATGCAAAGTCATTCCTTGATGACAGTTTTTGTCTGAATTGACTGAAAATACATGGGCAATTCAGAAAATATAATCACTTTGAATATGCTTTCTTAAAGTGTAGTTATTTCTAATTTGTCTTAGGCTTAATAAGAGTTGGCTGCCTCATTTTTCTGTCCCAACAAGAGTTGTCTTAAGAGCACTTGGTCATCTAGGTGTCTTAAGCTGTATCAAACATAGTGAAATCAATACAGTGCCTCAGCATTAACAACTAAATTTCCTCTAGAAAACCTTTCAGTGTTAGTTAAAACACAAATAACTTGGGAAAATGTAATGTTGTTGTTGGTTGTTTTGAAGATTTTATTTTTTTATTTGACAGAAGAAGAGTATGTGCAAGAGAGAGAGAGAATGAGCAGAGAAGAGGGACAGAGGGAAAGGGAGAAGTAGGCTCCCTGCTGAGCAGGAATCCCCAGATGTGGCTTGATCCCAGGACCCCAGGATCATGACTTGAATAGAAGGCAGACACTTATCCTACTGAGCCATCCAGACACCCCAGGTAGATGTAATGTTACCATTAAATTCATATACACACAAACACAACTTTATGTAGCAACAGAGATAATTTTTATAGGCACTTTGCCTGCATTTAGGGTATATAATCACCTAACATAAATTGATGCAGCATAAATGCTACATGGTCTACCAGACATTTTTAATAATGATTAATTCATTCAATTGACATAACAAGTTTATAGTTAAAACTACTCAAGTATAAAAGTCCCTGTTTCAGCATCCACATTAGTAGTTCTTAGGGAACAAAATAGCTGTACTGAGTTTATGTGCCCATTCTTGAAGTATTTAAGGACAGAGAATTAGAGTGGTCTGTTTGATCAAGTCTTATCCTGGTTCAACACATGTGGCTGACTTTGTAGAAAGGTTTTCCTACAGAAAAATAAAATACAGAGCAGTTAAGGGAAGAGAGAAATAAACTCTGGTCAGATAAAAAATTCTAGAAGACCTGGATAATAAAATAATGAATTTTAATTAAGTGGACATATATTAAATAAGTTGAATGAATAAATAATAAAAACAGAAGCAGAAATTAATAAATAGGAACATAAATAAAGCCAATTAATATAACTGACAAGTAATTCTTTGAAAATATTGATAAGCAAACAAAACAAAACAAACAAAAAACCCTGGGCAAAAAGATAAGGAGGAAATGCACAAATAACATTATAAATAAAAAGAGAGCATAAAAATAGATACAAGAAATCATAGAGAGTAGAGGAAGATTGCAGAAAAGTATGAGGACCCTATGCTTATCTGGTCCCATCAACACAACTAGATAACTATCAAATCATTTTAAATATCCCAGAAATCAAACTGAAAACTGAGAGAACAAACTCTATAACTAAGAGAGAGAAGAAGCCACATTGAATAAGGCAGAAAGTGTGGAGATGTGGCTTAGGGGAGAAATGGATTGCAGGTACTGTGTAGATCAGGTAGGCATGGTCATGGAGAAGGGCAAGAGAAAGAGAAGAACATAAAGGGGAATACAAAAGAACAACACTTCCCCAAAGCCATTGGCTGGGAAAATGAGAGGTACTGATTTTCCTGAGTTCTTGCAAGCAGTGGCACTTAAAGACTGGAGTTTTAAAGGTCGGTCAGCATGGATGGGTTAGAGGCATGAGGGTACAACATTACTCCTGAAGAGAAGGCAGGCGAACATCCCAGGGCCATATACCTGGAAAAGCAATCTAAAGAACACCTGTGACACATAGCAGGGAGATTATTCTTTCTTCTCAGATTCCTTCACTAAGAGATAGTGTTCAATAACACACCCTACCCTTCCCTACCTTGCCCCTCAGTATAAACATAGAGCCACCAGGTAAAAGAGTACAGCCCCCAAAATGGTTGCCTAACTTGCTCATACTAAGCTCCACAACCCTTTGCTCTGGAGCAACTGTCCTCATGAGTCAAAATTTCCTGTCTCAGTGTGATAGGACTTTCCCCCTAAAATTAGTGCAGGACCCTACCCACACCATGTCCCTAAAGCCTGGATTTTTAAAAATCAGCTGGATTGGTTGGGATAGAGACCAGAATGTACTGTTCTATTCCTGGAGAGAAGGCAGGCAAAAAGCCCAAAGGCAAATTGTGTGGAAACAGAGATCTGAAAAGTCCCCGGGTCACAGTGGGACATGACTCACTCTTCTTGAAGTGCGTCCCTGAGAGGCAGCATGCATGGAGACCCCTCTCTGGAGACAAAGGAGCTGGCTGGAGGCATTTACCATCTCTTACCCCAAATAAAAACAAAGCTATGTTCTGTGGGCAACACAACTCCAACACTGGCTGCCTCACCTGCTAACACCATGTTCAACACCCCTGTACTCTGGCAGTGCTGCCCTTCTTGGTCAAACTTGCCTTAGTCCCAGCACAACAGACCCCTTCCTAAGAAAACGAGCAGAAACCCTACCCACATAACATCCCCTGACTAAAAAGTTCTGCAGGGCTTCAGTTCGAGGGAAAGTAGTATCAGGTCTCATTTAAGAAGTAGACAGGAGCAGAACTAGTTAAAACTCACCACATTCTGGCCAAAGACCAAACACTGCCTACTACAGATAAGGAAAGCCTCTGCAGATGACTAGCCTAAAGGATAGAGGCACCAAAACACAAGAGCAGAGCATACACAGCCCACACCAGATATACAGCATGAAACACCAGTCCTTGGACTCTATATGACTTTTTCATCATAAAGCCAATACTTTCAGAAGCATGAAATATAACAGGCTTATTTAATACACAGAAGAAAGCAGGCACTTTGACAAAATGTCAAGGTGGAGGTATTCATCCCAGAAGAAAGGACAAGAAAAGGTAATGGCCAGGGATCTATGAAACAGATATAATTTTCCAGATTCAGAATTTAAAGCAACAATCATAATGATACTAGTCGGACTTGAGAAAAGCATGGAAGACATCATGGATACCCTTATTACAGAAATAAAAGAACTTAAATCCAATCAGGTCAAAATGAAAAATGCAATAACTGAGATTAAAAACTAACTGTATGTAATGACCAAAAGGATAGAAGAAGCAGAGGAATGAATAAGTGATATTGAAAATAGAATTACAGAAAATAATGAAGTTGATCAAAGAGCCAAGGACAAATCTTGATTACAAAAGACTTAAGGAACTCAATGATTCATGAAACATAATAATATTTGTATCATAAGTGTCCCAGAAGAAGAGAGAGAGAAGGGGGCAGAAGGTTTACTTAAGGAAATTATAGCTGAAAGCTTCTCTAATTTGTGGAAGGAAAAAGACTTCCAAATCCAGAAGACACAAAGAACTCCCATCAAAATCAACAAAAGCAGGCCAACACCAAGACATATTGTGGTTAAATTTGCAAAATAGAAAAAAAGAAAAAAAATATTAAGCACCAAGACAAAAGTAGCCTCTAACTTACAAGGGAAACCAAATAAAGTTAGCAGCAGATATCTCCACAGAAATGTAGCAGGTGAGAAGTAAGTGGCATGATATATTCAAGAGCTGAATGGGAAAAATCTGCACCCAAGAAATTCTATCCAGCAAGGCTAATATTCAGAATAGAAGGAGAGATCAAGAATTTCCCAGAGAAACAATATCTAAAGGAGTTTGTGATGATTAAACCAGCCCTGCAAGAAATATTAAAGGGGACTCTTGAGTGGGAACGAAAGACCAAAAGTGGTAAAAACTAGAAAGGAATAGAGAAAATCTTCAGAAACTATGACAAAGCAAGTACTAAAAGGCACTAAATTTATATGTATAAATAATTACTCTGAATGTAAATGGATTAAATGCTCCTATCAAAAAGCACAGGGTCTCAGAATGGATGAAACAAACAACAAACAAACAAACAAACAAAACAAGACCTATCTATATGCTGCCTACAAGAGATTCACTTCAGACTTAAACACACCTTCACATGGAAAGTGAGAGGATGGAGAACTATCTACCATGCAAACAGATGTAAAAAGAAAGCCTGAGTAGCCTTACTTATATCAGAAAAACTAGATTTTAAACCAAAGACCATAACAAGACATGAAGAAGGGCACTATATCATCATAAATGGGACTATCCCAGAAGAAAGTCTAACAATTGTACACATTTATGGTCCCAACATGGGAGCACAAAAATATATAGGAAAATGAATAACAAATATAAAGGAACTCACTAACAGTTATACAGTAATAGTATAAGACTTTAACCACCCACTTACATCAATGGACAGATTACCTAAGCAGGAAATCAATAAGGAAACAATGTCTTTGAATGCCACACTGGACCAGATGGACTTCACAGATCCATTCAGAACATTCCATCCTAAAGTAGCAGAATATGCATTCTTTTCAAGTGCACATTAAACATTCTCCAGAGTAGATCACATAAATCACAAATCAGTCTTCAACAAGCACAGAAAGATTGAGATCATACCTGACAACCAGCATATTTTCTGACCACAAAGCTAGGAAACTTGAAGTCAACCACAAGAAAAACTATGGGAAGACTACAAATACATAAAGGTTAAAGAATTTCCTACAAAAGAATGAATAGGTCAACAAGGAAATTAAAAAAGAAATTAAAAACTACATGGAAAGAAAAGAAAGTGAAAACATGTAGTCCAAAACCTTTGGGATACAGCAAAGATGGTCATAAGTAGAAAGTATAGAGCCATATAGGCATACCTTAAGAAGCCAGAAAAATCTCAAATAGACAACCAAACCATACACCTAAGGAAGCTAGAAAAAGAACAACAAACAAAACCTGAAGTAAGCAGAAGAAGGGAAATAAATATAAGAGCAGAAATAAATAATATGGGAGCAAAACCTGTAGAACAGATCAGTGAAACCAGGAGCTGGTTCATCGGGAAAAACAAAAAACAAAAAACAAAACAAAACAAAAAGACTAATGAAATTGATAAACCCAAGCCAGACTCATCAAAAAGAAAATAGAAAGGACCCAAAGAAATAAAATCATGAATGAGAGAGGAATTTAACTAATACCACAGATACCAAGCAATTATAATAGAATATTATGAACAATTGTATGCCAAAAAATTAGGCAGTCTGGAAGAAATGGATATATTCCTAGAAAAATATAAACAACCAAAACTGAAACAGGAAGAAATAGAAAATTGAAAGACTGATAACCACCAAAGAAATGGAATCAGTAATAAAAAATCTCCCAAGAAACAAAAGTCCAGGGACAAATGACTTCACAGGGAAAAGTTACCAAACATTTAAAAAAGAGCTAATAGCTGTTTTTCTGAAGCTGTTCCAAAAATTACAAATAGAAGGAAAACTTCAAAACTCATTCTATGAGGCCAGCATTATGAAAACTCCAAAAGCAGACAAGAACTCCACTAAAAAAGAGAAATAAATGTTGAGATTCCTATAAGTATGGATGTAAACATTCTCAACAAAATACTAGCAAATCAAATCCAACAGTACATTAAAAGAGTCATTCACAATGACCAAGTGTAATTTATTTCTGGGTTGCAGGGTGGTTTAAATTTCACAAATCAATCAACATAATATACCACATTAATAAAAGAAAAGACAGGAACCATATGATCCTCTCAATAGATGCAGAAAAAGCATTTGACAAACTACAATATCCAGTCTTGATAAAATCTCTCAGCAAAGTAAGGATGGAGGGAACATACCTCAACATGGTAAAGACCATCTATGAAAATCCCACAGCTAATAACATTCTCAATGAGGAAAAAGTGAGAGAGCTTCTCCTCTACCATCAGGAACAAGGTGGGGATGTTTACTATCACCACTGTTATTTCACATAGTACTCCAAGTACTAGCATCAGCAATCAGAAAACTAAAAGAAATGAAAGGCATCCAAACTGGTAAAGGAGAAATCAAACTTTCTTTATTTGTATATGACATAATACTCTATGTAGAAAATTAGAAATAACCTACCAAAACTTGCTAGAACTAATACATGAATTCAGTGAAATCATAGGATCAATAATCAATGCACAGAAATATGTTACATTTCTATACACAAATAATGAAGCAGAAGAGAGACATCAAAGAATTGATCCCATTTACAATCTCACCAAAACCCATAAGATACCTTGGAATAAACCTACCCCAAGAAGTAAAAGATTTGTATTCTGAAAACTATAAAACACTGATGAAAAAAATGAAGACAATACAAAGAAATGGAAAGACATTTCATGTTCATGGATTGGAGGAATCAATCTTGTTAAAATGTCTATATTGCCCAAAGCAATCTACACTTTTAATGCAATCCTTATCAAAATACACCAATGTTTTTCACAGAGCTATAACCAACAAACTGAAAATGTGTATGGAGCCACAAAAGACCCTGAAATGCCAAAGCAATCTTGAAAAAGAAAAGCAAATCTAGAGGTATCACAGTTCCAGACTTCAAGATTTGTTACAAAGGTGTAGTGATCAAGACAGGATAGTACTGACACAAAAACAGACACAGAGATCAATGGATAGAATAGAAAACTCAGAAATGGATCCACAATCTTCAAAAAGGAAAAATATACAAAGGGAAAAAAACATTCTTTTCAAAAAATGGTGTTGGGAAAATTGGACAGCCACATACAGAAGTATGAAGCTGGACTACTTTCTTATACCATACACAAAAATAAATTCAAAATGGATGAAAGACCTAAATGTGAGAAAGGAAACAATTAAAACCCTACAGAAGATCACAGGCACTAACTCTTGACATTGACCACAGCAGGTTCTTTCCTGATGTCTCCTGAGGCAAGGAAAACAAAAGCAAAAATAAATCATTGGTACTTCATCAAGACAAAAGCCTTCTCTACAGTGAAGGAAACTATCAATGAAACTAAAAGACAATGTTAGGGATGGGAGAATGTATTTGTAAATGACATCTCTGATAAAGGGTTAGTATCCAAAATTTATAAGTTCTTTATAAAATCCAACACCCAGAAAAAAAATGACCCAGTTAAAAAATAGGCAGAAGACATGAATAGACATTTTTCCAAGGAAGACATACTGATGGCTATCAAACATGTGAAAAGGTAAACATCACTCATCATCAGGGAAATACAACTCAAAATTACAAGGAGCTATCACCTCATAGTGGTCAGAATGGCTAAAATTAACAACACAAGGAATGAGAGATACTGGAGAGGATGCATAGAAAAGGGAAAGCTCTTCCATTCTAGGTGGGAATGGAAACTGGTGTACCCACACTAGATAACAGTGTAGAGTTTCCTTGAACCATTAAAATAGAACTGCCCTATGATGTAGCAATTGCACTACTAGGTATTTACCCACAGGACACAAAAATAATTTGAAGGGACACATACATCCCAATATTTATAACAGCATTAATAAAAATAGACAAATTATGGAAAGAGCCCAAATGTTGATTGATTGATGAAGTGGATAAAAATAGATATATCTACTTATCATCTATCTAGCTTTCTATACCACTTTTTCATATATATGTGTATATATATATACACACACACATATATATATGTACACATACACATATACATATATACATGTATATATTATGTTCCTCAGGCATAAAATAGAATGATATCTTGCTATTTGCAATGACATGGATGGAGCTAGAGAGTATTATGTTGGGCAAAATAAGTCAGGGAAAGAATAATACCATATGATTTTATTCATGTGTGGAATTTAAGAAATAAAACAGATGAACATAGGGGGAAAAAGAGAGAGGCAAAGCATAAAACAGATTCAAATATAGAGAACGAACTGTGGGTTATTGGAAGGGAGGTGGGCTAGGGATGGGATAAATGGATGATGGGCATTAAAGAGGGTAATTGTGATGAACACTGGGTATTCTATGTGGTGACACTAAGTTTTACATGTGAAACTAATATTACACTGTGTGTTAACTAACTGGAATTTAAATAAAAATTGAAACAAAAGGAGAGAGAGATTGAAAGAATAATTATGGAACATAAGAAGAGACTTAGGGAGCTCAGTGATTCCATAAAGTGTAGTACATTCATATTATAGGAGACCCAGAAGAAGAAGAAAGAGAAAAGGGGGTTGAAGATTTATTTTAGGAAATAATAGCTATAAACTTCCCTAATTTGGGGAAGGAAACAGACATCCAGATCCAGGAATCACAAAGAACTCCCATCAAAATCAACAAAAGCAGCAAATAATGATAATAGTAATAATAATAATAATAATAATAATAATTCCCTAAAAGCAACAAGAAAAAGAAATAAGTCTCTAAATTCCAAGGGAATACCCATAGGATTACCTGAAGATTTCTCAACAGAATCTTGGCAAGCCCAAAGCGGACAGCATATTTTCAGCATGCTGAATCAGAAAAATGTGCAGCCAAGAATATTTTATCCAGTGAGGCTATCATTAGGAATACAAGAAGAGATAAAGCATTTCCCAGACAAATGTAAACTAAAGGCGTTAGTGACAACTAGATCAGTCCCACAAGGAATATTAAAGGTGACTCTGCTTGCAGAGAAAGACCAAAAGTGAAAAAGACTAGAAAGGAACAGAGAAAATCTTCAGAAACAATGACAAAACAGGTAACAAAATGGCATTAAGTACATATCATCAATATTTACTCTGAATGTGGGGCACCTGGGTGGCTCAGTTGGTTGGGCAGCTGCCTTTGGCTCTGGTCATAATTCCTGGGTCCTGGGATGGAGCCCTGCATCAGGCTCCCTGCTCAGCAGGGAGACTGCTTCTCTCTCTCTTCCTCTGCCTGCCACTCTGCTTACTTGTGTTCTCTCTCTATCTCTCTATCAAATAAATAAATAAAATCTTCAAAAAATAAAAATTAAAAAAAATAGTTACTCTGAAATTAAATGGAGTAAATGCTCCCATCAAAAGACAAAGGGTCTTAGAATAGATTAAAAAAAATAGACCCATGTATATGCTGCCTAGAAGATTCTCATTTGAGACCTAAAGTCACCTTCAGATTTAAAGTGAGGGGATAGAGAACCAGTTATCATGTAAATGGACATAAAAAGAAAGTCAGAGTAGCAATACTTATATTAGATAAACTAGATTTTAATCCAAAGACTGTAAGATGACATGAAGGTCACTATACATAATGAAGAGGACTATGCAAGAAAATCGGACAATTATAAATATTTATGCACCCAACATGGGAACACAAAAAATATAAAAGAATTAATAAAAAAGAACAAAAAACAACAAACATAAAGGAACTCATTGATAGTAATACAATAATAATAAGGAACTTTAAATTCCCACTTACATCAGTGGACAGATCATAGAATCAGAAAATCCACAAGTAAACAATGTCTTTGGATGCCACACAGGACCAGTTGGACTTCACAGATATATTCAGAATGTTTCATCTTAAGGCAGCAGAATAAATATTCTTTTCAAGTATACATGAAACATTCTCCAGAATAGATCACATACTAGGTCACAAATAAGGCCTCAAGAAGTACAAAAAGATTGAGATTATATCTTGCATATTTTCTGACCAGAAATCTAGGAAACTTGAAGTATACCACGAGGAAAATTTTGGAAAGACCACAAATACACAGAGGTTAAAGAACATCCTAAAAAAGAATGAATGGGTCAACCAGGAAATTAAAGAAGAAATAAAAAAAATACACGGAAAGGAATGAAAATGGAACAAGATGGTCTAAATCCTTTGGGATGGAGCAAAGGCAGTCATAAGTGGGAAGTATATTGCAATACAGGCCTACTTCAAGAGACAAGAAATAACTCAAATAAACAACCTAACCTTATACCTAAAGGAGTTATATAAGGAACACCAAGGAAGCCTAAAGTCAGCAAAAGGAAGGAAATAATAAAGATTGGAGCAGAAATAAATGATGTGGAAACAACAACAACAACAAAACCTCCAATAGACTAGATCAATGAAACCAGGACCTTGTTCTTTGAAAAATTAATAAAATCGATAAACCCCAACCAGACTTATCAAAAAGAAAAGAGAAAGGATCCAAAGAAATAAAATGAAAAATGGGAGAGAAGAAATTGCAACCCAAGCACAGAAATATAAAGAATTATAAGAAAATATTTTTAAAATATTGGTTTCTTTGAATTATGCTGATATGAGAATATAATGAGAAAGTATATGCCAAAAAATTGGACAACCTGGAGGAAATGCACAAATTCCTAAAAACTTGTAAATGACTAAAACTGAAATGGGGAGGAATAGAATACCTGAACAGCAAAGCAATTGAATCAGTAATAAAAATTGATTCAATCAGTAATAAAAAATCTCCCAACAAACAAAAGTCCAAGGCCATATGGCTTCACAGGTAAATTCTACCAAACATTTAAAGAAGCTTTATTAACTATTCTTCTCAAACTATTGCAAAATATAGAAAAGGAAGAAATAGTTCCAAATTCGTACTGTAAGACCAATATTACCCTAATACAAAAATCAGATAAAGATGCCAGTAAAAATGAGAACGACAGGCTAATATCACTGATGAACACTGATTCAAAATTTCTCAACAAAATACTGGCAAACCAAACCCAACAGCATATTAAAATAATGACTCACCACTATCAGACCATAAGTAGGAACAAAAGACACCCAAAACCAACAAGGAATTAGTCAAACTATTTGAATGACATGATATTCTCTATAGAAAAACTGAGACTCCGCTGAAAAATTGCTAGAACTAATACATGAACTCACCAAAGTTACAGGATACAAAATCAACATACAGAACTATGTTGCATTTCTATATACCAATAATGAAGTATCAGAAAGAAATTAAGGAATCAATCCCATTTCAATTACACCAAACACAATAAGATACCTAGGAATAAATCTAACCAAGGTGAAAGCCCTGTATTCTGCAAACTCTAAAACACTGATGAAAGAAATTGATGATACAAAGAAATGGAAAGACATTTCATGTTCATGGATTGGAAGAATAGTGTTAAAAAGTCTATACTGCTCAAGCAATCTACACTTTTATTGCAATCCTTATCAAAATAAATTAGCGTTTATCACAGAGTTAGAACCATCAATTCTAAAACTTGTATGGAACCAGAAATGGCACTGAATAGCCAATGCAATCTTGAAAAGGAAAAGGAAATCTGAAGCCATCACAGTTCTGTACTTCAAGCTACATGACGAAGACATAGTGATCAAGACACTAAATAGACACATAGATCAATGAAACACAATAGAAAACCCGGAAATGAACTCAAAACTCTATGAACAATTAATATTTGACAAAGTATCCAAAGGAAACAAAGACAGTCTTTTCAATAAATGTTGGGACAACTGGGCAGCAACATGGAAAAATGAAACTGAAGCAGTTTTTAATAATACTGAAAACAAAAGGCAAGTTAAATGTTTATCATAGTGAATAAATGATATCTTGATAAGATGGAATATTATATAATAGTTAAAAATGAATGAATGTTATATAAATAACATGGATAAATTTGTATAAATTAATCAGCTATTTATACATCAACATGTCCAGATCTCAAAAATATAATGTTAAATAAAAGGTGAGTAGCAGAATTATGAATATGATATTAACCTTTTCTTTAGGGCAGCCCAAATAACATTGTATAATTTTTCATGAAAATACTCATAATGTATAAGAATATGATGGGAAGGATATACATCAAAATCATGATTATTGATGATTCTGGGTAAGGGGTAGAGGATTGGGTTTAAGCAATGATACAAAGGACACAATGTAATATTTTATTTGTTTTCAAAAAAAGAAAAGTTATTAAGCAATTATGATAGTATTGATGTTTATAATTTTTGGAAGATGGATAGTTATACTTGTGTTGTTTTCTATAATTTTCTACATATTTTCATAGTAGAATTTCAACCTTCATATTACTGATAATCAAGTACACATACAGTTCATTAAGAAAATGAGAAAAACCTTGTAGTCAACAGATAAATGAGCAAATATTTAAGAAGAAATATAAAAAATCAGAAATAAAAGCATCTACTTTTTATATAAAATGAATACCTCACTAGTGAAGAAATAAAAATTAGAGTAGTGAGGTCCCTTTGGGCTTCTTTTAAGATTTATTTATTTATTTATTTATTTTTATTTGACAGAGGTCACAAGTAAGCAGAAAGGCAGGCAGAGAGGGAGGGGGAAGCAGGCTCCTTGCTGAGCAGAAAGCCCAATGTGGGGCCCAATCCCAGGACCCTGAGATCATGACCTGAGCCGAAGGCAGAGGCTTAACCCACTGAGCCACCCAGGTGCCCCCCCTTTGGGCTTCTTTAACATAAGGCACTGAAATGTGTGTGTGTGATGTACATATGTATTTATATCTCTATCATTTATTTAATACAGTGTTACTGAGGAAAACATATATACTGCTGATGACAGTGTAAAACATTTCCTGAAAGCAATTTAGTGATATTTATTAAGAGACTTCAAAATGTTTATACTGTTTACTTAATTTCCCTTTTAATAATTTATCCATCGAAAATAAAAAAGGATACAAAAGACATGTCTATTTTTAGTTACAATGACATATGTCTATTATTAGTTATAATGACAAAAAGTAAAAAATAGCTTAAATGACCTATAGTATATTGTTGCTTAAATGTCTTATGGTCTTTTTATACTATAGAATCCAATGCAACTACTTACAACTGGAACTATATCTACAGATAGGGAAAATATCCATTACATAGTTTGAAGTGGAAAAAGGCCTTACAAGAATCCATGTATATACAGTATAAAATATGCACAAACACACACAGCTGATGCACACATATTTTAGGGAAATACACCAAAATGTTGACACACCTTAATTTTTTAGTTTTGGGATAAGGAATAGTTTTTATAATTACTGATTTGGGGGATGATAAATGGTTTTTATAATATTATTTATTCTTTTGATACTCTAAATTTTTATATAGTGAATGCATATATATAACTTTTTAAAAAAATATTTAAATTCAATATAGAAAACATATACTGCATTATTAGTTTTGGGGGTAGAATTTAGTGATTCATCAGTTGCATATTAAAACCCAGTGCTCATTATATCAAGTGCCCTCCTTAAAGCCCATAACCCAGTTACTTGTTCCTCTCACCCATCACCCCTCCAGCAACAGTCAGTTGTTTCCCTAGAGTTCAGCATCTCTTATGGTTTGCCTCCCTCTCTATTTTCATCTTATTTTATTTTCCTTCCCATCCCTTATGTTCATCTGTTTTGTTTCTTAAATTACACATATGAGTGAAATCATATGGAATTTGTCTTTTTCTGACTGACTTATTTTGGTTAGAATAATACCCTCTAGTCTATTCATGTTGTTGGAAATGGCTCATTCTTTTTGATGGCTGAGTAATATTCCATTGTACACATATACCACTAATTCTTTATCCATTCATCTGTCCTCTGACATCTGGGCAATTTCCATATTTTGGCTATTATGGACATTGTTGCTATAAACCTTGGGGTTCATGTAGCCTCTCGAATCACCAAGTCTTTATCCTTTGGATAAATACCTTGTAGTGTGATTGCTGGATTATAGAGAAATTCTATTTTCAACTTTTTGAGGAATCTCCATAATGTTTTCCAGATTGATTGAACCAGTTTGGCTTCCCACCAACAGTATAAGAGGGTTCCCCTTTCTCTGCATCCTCTCCAACCTCTATTGTTTCTGAGTTATTAATTTTAGCCATTCTGACCAGTGTGAGGTGATATCTCTCTGTGGTTTTGATTTGTATTTCTCTGATGCTGAGTGATGGTGAGCATTTTTTCATGTGTCCGTTGGCTATTTGTATGACTTCTTTGGAGAAATGTCTGTCCATGTCTTCTTGTTTTTTTTTTTTAATATATTTTTTTAAAATTTTTATTTCTTTTCAGTGTAACAGTATTTTTTGTTTTTGCACCACAACCAGTGCTCCATGCAATACATGCCCTCCCTAATACCCACCACCTGGTTCCCCCAACCTCCCACCCCTGCCCCTTCAAAACCCTCAGGTTGTTTTTCAGAGTCCACAGTCTCTCATGGCTCACCTCCCCTTCCAATTTCCCTCAACTCCTATCTTCTCTCCATCTCCCCATGTACTCCATGTTATTTGTTATGCTCCACAAATAAGTGAAACCATATGATAATTGGCTCTCTCTGCTTAACTTATTTCACTCAGCATAATCACTTCCAGTCCCGTCCATGTTGCTACAAAAGTTGGGTATTCTTCTGCCCATTTCTTGACTGGAGTTTTTGTTTTTTTGGTGTATTGAGTGTGAACAATTCTTTATAGATTTTGGATACTAGCCCTTTATCTGGCAAGACATTTGCAAATATTTTCCCACATTCCACAGGTTACTTTTAAGTTTGGTAACTGTTTCCTTTGCTTTGCAGAAGCTTTTTATCTTGATGAAGTTCCAATAGTTCATATTTGCTTTTGTTTCCCTTGTCTTTGGAGACTTGACTAACAAAATTTGCTGCAGCAGAGGTTGAAGATGTTGCTGCATGTATTCTTTAGGATTTTGATGGATAATTGTCTCATATTTAGGCCTTTTATCCATTTGAATTTATTTTTGTGTATGGTGTAAGAAAGTGGTCCAGTTTCATTCTACGGCAAGTGGCTGTCCAATTTTCCCAACAAAATTTGTTGAAGAGACTGTCTTTTTTCAATTAGATATTCTTTCTTGCTTTGTCAACAATTAATTGTTTGTAGAGTTCAGTGTCCATTTCTGGGTTCTCTATTCCATTCCTTTGAACTACGTGTCTGTTTTTGTCCAGTACAACACTGTCTTGTTGATTGCAGCTTTGTCATACACCTTGAAGTCAATAAATTGTAATGCCTCCAGCTTTGGCTTTCTTTTTCAACATCCCTTTGGCTAATTGAGGTCTTTTTTGGTTCCATACAAATTTCAGGATTTTTTTTTTCCAGATTTGTGAAAAATGCTTATGGTATTTCAATGAGAATTGCATTAAATGTATAGATTGTTTTGAGTAGCGTACACATTTTAACAATATTTGTTCTTCCATTCATGATCATTGAATGTTTTTCCATTTCTTTGTGTCTTCCTCAATTTCTTTTATAAGTGTTCTATAGTTTTCAGAGTATAGACCCTTTACCTCTTTGATTAGGTTTATTCCTAGGTGTCTTTGGGATTTTGGTGCAATTATAAATGGGATCAAGTCCTTAATTTCTCCTTCTTCTGTCTCACTGTTAGTGTATAGAAATGCACCTGACTTCTGTGCATTGATTTTATATCCTGCCATGTTGCTGAATTATTGTATGAGTTCCAAAAATTTAGGGGTAGAATCCTTTGGGTTTGCTACATCAAGTAACATGTCATCTGTGATGAATGAGAGTTGGATTTCTCCTTTGCCAATTTGAATCCTTATATTTATTTTTCTTCTCTGATTGTTGAGGCCAGTATTTCCAGGATTACCTTAAATAACAGTGGTGTGAGTGGACATCTCTATTGTGTTCTTGACCTTAAGGGAAAAACTCTCAGTTTTTCCCCATTGAGGATGATATTCACTGTAAGCTTCATATATGGCTTTTATGATATTGAAGTATCATATATGGCTTTTATGATATTGAGGTGTGTTCCCTCTATCCCTACTTTGTGGAGAGTTTTGATCAAGAAAAATGGTGTATTTTGTCAAATGTTTTTATGCATCTATTGAAAAGATCATATGGTTCTTGTTCTTTCTTTTATTAATGTGTTGTATCATATTTATTGATCTGTAGATGTTGAAGCACCTCTGCAGCTCAGAAATAAATCTCACTTGGCCATGATGAATAATCTTTTCAATGTACTGTTGGGCACTCTTAGCTACTATCTTTTTGAGAACTTTTGCATCCATGTTCATCAGAGATAATGGTCTGTGTTTCTCCTTTTTAGCAGGTCCTTGTCTGATTTTGTGTTCAATATAATGCAGGACTTATAGAATGTGGTTGGAAGTTTTCCTTCTATTTCTTTCTTTTCTTTCTTTCTTTATGGAACAGCTTCAGAAGAATAGATATTAATTCTTCTTTAAATGTTTGGTAAGATTCTACTGGGAAACCATCCAGCCATGGAGTTTTGTTTGTTGGGTGATTTTTGTTTACTTTTTCAATTTCTTTGCTGATTATGGGTCTGTTCATGTGTCTTATTTCTTCCTTTGTCAGTTTTGATAGTTTATATGTTTCTAGGAATGCATCAATTTCTTCCAGATTGCCTAATTTTTGGCATATAATAGTTCTCAATATTCTCTTATAATTGTATTTCTTCAGTGTTGGTTGTGATCTCTCCTTTTTCATTCATGATTTCATTTATTTTAGTCCTTTCCCTTTTGTTTTTGACAAGTCTGGCTAGGGGCTTATCGATCTTATGAATATGTTCAAAGAACCAACTCCCAGCTTCATTGGTCTGTTCTACTGGCTTTTTGTATTCTATATCATTGATTTCTGCTCTAATCTTTATTATTTTTCTTCTCCTGCTAGATTTAGCTTTATTTGCTGTTTTTTTTTCCAGCCCCTTTAGGTGAAAGGTTACTTTTTGCATTAGAGGCTTTTCTTGTTTCTTGAGAAAGGCCTGTATTGCTACATACTTCTCTCTTAGGACTGCCTTTGCTGCACCCCAAAGATTCTGAACTGTCATGTTTTCATTTTCATTTGCTTCCATGTATTTTTTAGGTTCTTCTTTGATTTCCTGCTTGACCCATTTGTTCTTTAGTAGAATGCTCTTTAACCTCCATGTATTTGTGGTCCCTCCAAATTTTTTCTTGTTGTTGACTTCAAGTTTTAAAGCATTTGGTCTGAAAATATACATGTTATAATTTCAATATTTTTGTACTAGTTGAGACCTGATTTGTGACACTGTATGTGATCTATTCTGGAGAATGTTTGATGTGCACTAGGGAAGAATGTGTATTCTGGTGCTTTAGGAAGAAATGCACTGAATGTCTCTCGGCGGTCCATCTGGAATAGTACATAATTCAAAGTCCTTGTTTCCTTATTGATCTTCTGCTTAGATGATCTGTCCATTGCTGTGAATGAGGTGTTAAAGTTCCTCACTATTATTATTATTATTACCAGTGAGTTTCTTTAACTTTGTTATTAATTGGTTTATATAATCAGCTGCTCCCAAGTTAGGGCCATAAAAATTTACAATTGCTAGATCTTCTTGTTGGATAGACCCCTTTATTATGATATAGTGTCCTTCTTTATCTCTTACTACAGACCTTAGATTAAAATCTAGTTTGTTGAATATAAGGATTGGTACTCCAGCTTTTTTTGGATGTCCATTGGCATGATAAATTGTTCTCCATGCCTCATTTTGAATCTAGAATTGTTTTTGCGTCGAAAATGAGTCTCTTGTAAGCAGCATATTGATGGGTCTCATTTTTTTTTATCCTTTCTGATAACCTGTGTCTTTTGACTTGAGCATTTTGTCCACTTACATTCAGAGTAATTATTGAAAAAAATGAATTTAATGCCATTGTATTACTTGTAAAGTCACTGTTACTGGAGATAATCTCTGTTCCTTTTTGGTCTTTGTTACTTTTAACTCTTTCTTCACTCAAAGACTCCCCTTTAATATTTCTTGTGGGCTTCGTTTAGTGGTCACAAAAGCCTTTAGTTTTTGTTCATCATGGAAATTCTTAATCTCTCCTTCTATTCTGAACAATAGCCTTGCTGGACAAAGTATTTTTGGCTGCATATTTTTTCCCATTTAGCACCTTGAATATACCATGCCAGTCTTTTCTGGTCTGCCAGGTCTCTGTGGACACTTCTGTTGCCAGTCTTATGTTTCTACCCTTGTATTTTAAGGACTTCTTATCCCAAGCTGGTTTCAGGATTTTCTTTTTTTCTTTTTCTTTTTAAAGATTTTATTTATTTATTTGACAGACAGAGATTACAAGTAGGCAGAGAGGCAGGCAGATAGAGAGGAGGAAGCAGGCTCCCTGCTGAGCATGGAGCCCGATGTGGGGCTCAATCCCAGGACCTTGGGATCATGACCTGAGCTGAAGGCAGAGGCTTTAACCCACTGAGACACCCAGGCTCCCCTGGCTTCAGGATTTTTTGTTTATCTTTGAAATTTGAAAGCTTCTCTATTTTATGTTGAGGTGTTGAGCTATTTCTGTTTATTTTGAGGGGGTTCTCTGTGGCTCCTGGACTTGAGTGTCTGTTTCCTTTCCCAGATTAGGGAAGTTCTTGAGTATAATTTGTTCAAATAAACCTTCTACCCCTTTCCCCCACTCCTTATCATCTGGGACTCATGATATAAACATTACTCATTTTATGGCATTGCTGATTTCCCTCAGTCTACCTTTGTGACCTTACAGGCTTTCCCCTGCACTTTTTTCCAACTTCCTCATTTTGCATCATTTTATCCTCTATGTCATGGATTCATTCTTCTGTTTTGTTCATCCTCATTTTTCTGGCCTCCAATTGGAATGTATTTGGCAATAGCATTTTAAATTTTGGCTGGAGTAGGCTTTAGTTCTTTTATCTCTACAGTAATGGCTTCTCTAGTGTCTTTTATGCTTTTTTCATGCCCAGCTAGTGCCTTTATAATCATTGTCTTAAATTCTAATTCAGACATCTTATATCTGTATTGATTAAATTCCTATCTGTGAAGACTGCCTCTGTTCTTTTTTTTGGGGTGAATTTCTCCATCTCCTCATTTTTTTCCAGAAAAGAATAGAATAAAGGAAAAGAAAGAATAATAACAACAACAATAGAAAAAGCAAAACAAAACAAAGCAAACCAGCAAACAAAAAGAAAACAAGAATAAAAAAAATAAGAAACAAAACAAAACAAAACAAATACCTAGATCCTGGGTGTGTTTCGTGTGCTTCATATAAGAAACTAGATTCTAAAATAAGAAAAAAAGAAAAGCATATATATATATATATATATATATATATATATATATGTGTGTGTATACAAAAAATAAAATAATATAACATAAAATACAATGAAAAGAACAAAAACAAAATATATTTGTCATGTATATAAAAATAAAAATTAAAAAAGAAAGGAAGGAAAAAGTATCAGGCTGAGACGACATCAGGTAGCAGGAGATCAGCTAGATAGCTTATCTAACCATTGCGAACACCTACAAATCCAACGGGAAATCGAAGAGAAGAAAAACAACAATTCTAGAAACAGAAAACTGATCACTTTCTCAAAGGTAGAACTGGCGGAAAAGTGAATCCAAAGCGATGGGAAGATAGACCTCGGGGGAAGGGGCCGGAACTCGGCTCCCAGTGGAGCAATGGAGCACAAAATCAGGACTTTTTAAAAGTCGGATCCAGGAGGAGTCAAGATGGCGGAGAAGTAGCAGGCTGAGACTACTTCAGGTAGTGGGAGATCAGCTAGATAGCTTATCTAAAGATTGCAAACACCTACAAATCCAATGGGAGATCGAAGAGAAGAATAACAGCAACTCTAGAAACAGAAAATCAACCACTTTCTGAAAGGTAGGACTGGCGGAGAAGTGAATCCAAAGCGACGGGAAGATAGACTGCGGGGGGAGGGGCCGGCTCCCGGCAAGCAGCGGAACAACGGAACACAAAATTGGGACTTTTAAAAGTCTGTTCTGCTGAGGGACATCCCTCCAGAGGCTTAACCGGGGTGAAGCCTGTGCGCGGTCAGCGTGGCCTCAGGTCCCGCAAGGTCACAGAAGGATCGGGGGTGTCTGAGTGTCGCAGAGCTTACAGGTCTTAGAACGGGGAAGCCGGCTACAGAGACAGAGCCGAAGAGTAAGCTCTAATCTCGGGGTTACCTTGAACCCATCGCAGGCTCGGTCAGCTCAGAGCGCGGCCAGAGGCCAGGGTGATGGGAGTAATTGGGCGCTGTTCTCTGAGGGCGCACTGAGGAGTGGGGCCCCGGGCTCTCGGCTCCTTCGGGCCGGAGACCAGGAGGCTGCCATCTTCATTCCCGTCCTCTGGAACTCTACAGAAAGCACTCAGGGAACAAAAGCTCCCGAAAGCAAACC